>NC_137220.1:3780315-3850315 GCF_949987685.1 Ammodytes marinus
CGCATACTGACAAAAAAAAGGCCCAGCCGCCTACACCAAAAATATTAAAAACAATATTTTCATGGATAAGGGATCCTAACAAGGTGACCAAGAGATGAGAAACAAAAAGGATGATAGATAAATGTTTTTAGTGTTTTTTACAGCTTATTTCAGACACGGGTCGAAACCGACCCGCTAACACCATGGATGGTAGCAGGAAGTTAACACAGGAGGAAGGTTAATGCACTTTATTTCCTGCTTTTTCACGTGCCAATTAGTGTCATATTTCTGTGTTTATTTCATGCTTATGTAACTGCTGTATAGTTCGCTGATTTCTGTATTGTGTTTATTTGTGATAGTTTCACGGCGTAAAGGAGTAAAGAATCACGAGAACTGCGTGATCATTGTTTGGAGGCAACGTGTCAATAAAGTTTGCCCGTTTCAAAGAAGCCGACCTGTGTGTCGTGACGAGAGATACATTATTATTATTATTATTATTATTATTATTATTATTATTATTATTATTATTATTATTACCATTGATGAGGTAAGGTGTTGCATTTTAGGCTCCAGTCCTGGATTATAGAGTCTAAAATGTGAATAAACACCAGATGTTTTTCAGTTCACACAGTACAGACAGGTGGTGGATCATGAGGAGATATTCACTGATTTATACAATATGCCTTCTCCAGAATCACTGACTCCACCTCGTAAGTTTTGAGATAAATGTGGAACAAAAACTTCAATAAATGAATGTGTACTTAACAATGGTACTTCGGGGGCGCCCTTAGCTCAGTTGGTAGGGCGTCCCCCCCATGGGCCTCGGCCAGCAGCGGACCCGGGTTCGATTCCAGCCCGCGGTTGTTCTCTGCATGTCACTCCCCTCTCTGCCCCATTTCAACTCTTTCTCTACACTATCAATAAAGCATAAAAATGCCCAAAAAATATCTTAAAAAAAACAAACAATGGTACTTCAGTTAATGTAGTTAGACACATTACAACCTTCCACTCTTTAATCGTTTGTTCAGGTTTCTTCTGGTAAAAGGATGATTTCATAACAGAAACACAATAAGCTTTCAGGTTATTATTTTTTATTTTTATTTTGCATTGATTGAGTTTTAAATGAATGTTTGATAAGGATGGGTTCCGGTCAACCCTAACCCATCCTTATCAGGGTTAGGGTTAACCCTGACCCTGATAAGGATGACATGGAATTAAGAGAAACATTTAAACATCCATTAAAGAAACCTGATCTTCAGTTTAATGAAGTTTCAGAAAAGGTCAAAAGTTTGTAACACTTTTCAATAAAGGTTCATTAATAACTGTTAGTTAAGGTTATTAAAGGTTAGTTCAATGGTAGTTCATGCTTATTAGGCATCAACTAACACCAACTGTAAATGCTAAGTTATTAACAGTGGGCTAATGCTCGGTTTAGCATTTTCTATGCTTAGTTAAGTAATGCTTAGTTAGGCATCAACAAAGCATAGCAGTTAGTTAATGATCATTAAGCATTAATTAAGCAGTTATTAACAGTTAGTTAATGCTCAATGAATGTGCCCTTATTGTAAAGTGTATCCAAACCGTTACATTTGTTTTTAGTGATTACTGAGGATTGAGAATTGGAATCATCAGAAGCAGTTTGTTTATATCAACGTATTGAAGAGACTGTGATGTCATCGTAGAGGAAGTGACATCATCACGTACAGCCTG
This sequence comes from Ammodytes marinus, assembly GCF_949987685.1. Taxonomy (NCBI): domain Eukaryota; kingdom Metazoa; phylum Chordata; class Actinopteri; order Uranoscopiformes; family Ammodytidae; genus Ammodytes; species Ammodytes marinus. The sequence goes on from NC_137220.1 coordinate 3,782,005, forward strand.
AGGCCTCAGGGATTCCTGGAACAGGGTTAATCATAACCCTGATTCTTGGAACAGACAAACGGTTTCTTTGCCTCACACCCATCATCATTCCACTGCGGCCCTGTAGAAAGAAAAGAACCACTGAGTACAACTGCAAAAAGATTTAAAAAAAACTGTGCATGACTTGTCTTGTCTAAGGGCGCATTCACACTAGGTAAGTTGCCCTGTTCCGTGCTCCAGCATGATTACCCCCCCCCCCCCCCCCACTCCCCCGCTGGCCTGTGCTCACACTGCTCGTGGCCTGGGCACGATTGCTCCTTGCCTACGTCACCTTGCGCGTTTGGAGCGTAGTCTAGTCTACTTGCTATACGATTGTTTGTGAATATTTTCATCTGGCAAAATTTGCATCGATTTCATTCCACTTCCACATTAGACCAACGACAATCCTTGAGCTATTGTTTGTCTATGTAGCCTACGTTGTGCGCATGGACATAATAGATCGAGGGGGACAGTCTCATATAACATGTAAGGATGATTAGTCTATTAACATAAACAGCGAGAAAGAAAATCAAGCACAATGTAAACGCTTTAGGAGCCCTTCAGTCTTAACAGTCTTCTAAACAATGACCACGCTGTTAATGTACATGCTGTTCTAATGTGCAGCGCGCCGTTTATTATTAGTATAACGGCCCGTCATCAGACCATACGGAGATCGTTATTTTAAGTGTGTCTTTATAAAGTTTCTGGTAAAAGATATGTGTAGGCTACTGCTTCCTTATCACCAGACCGCTGTGTGCTGCTTTGGGTAAAGGAAGCATTATAAAAGCTGACGTGAGTAAAAAGAAAAAAATCATCCGACGAACAAGAGTAAAAACTGCATTATGCTCCTCACCTTTGTATCTCTCTTCTTTTATTAGCCCACACCTAGGCCTAACCACACGTTATTTCATGTTCAAGTCCAAGTGACGGGCAATTCTGGTGCCGACTTGTAAGGCAGTGGACGTTTAACCGACTATGCGTCCTCAATAAATTCACGCCGTCTGTGCGCTTGCTTGTGCGCGTGTCATCTCATTAGCATCTGTACCGTGCCTGAGCACACCTCTCCCAAGCCGTGGCCGAGCAAGTGTTCTGTGCTGGAGTATGAATGGGGTGCTCTGCTCACACTAGCCAAACCATCTAGCCTTTAGGGGGCAAACGTGACGGCACGGAACATATGGCCTAGTGTGAGGGCGCCCTAAGGGCGCATTAGTACGTTTCCCCCCTGGAGTCTAGTGTGTTCTCCCAGTGCTCCTGCTCCGTGCACGCACAGACAGACAGACAGACAGACAGACAGACAGACAGACAGACAGACAGACACACACACAGTCTAGTGTGTTCTCCCAGTGCTCCTGCTACGTACACTTCTTTGGCCCTGACCCGTTTGGAAGGGGTGGGCTTCAGCGTTAAAGCTAACCTTTAATAGTGGTCTTAACTTTTCAATTAAAAATACTGCAAGGAAGTCAAGGCAAGGCAAGTTTATTTCTAAAGCACATTTCAGACACAAGGCCATTCAAGGTGCTTTACAGAAGCATAAACAAAATACATCAAGTATAGAGCACATAAAAAAAAAAAGCGAATGAGAAACATGAATACAAATAAAACATAAAATAATTAAAACATTTAAAAAGAATAACAATTTAAAATTACAGGTTAAAACGGAAACAGTAAAGTCTCCAGACCTGATTTAAAAGAGCCGAGTGTTGAAGCAGACCTCAAGTCCCCTGGAAGTTTATTCCAGAGCTTGGGTGCATTAAAACTGAAGGCTGCCTCTCCCTGTCTAGTCCTTACTCTGGGGACTGTCAGTAGCCCAGTCTGTCTGTCTGTCTGTCTGTCTGTCTCCCTGTCTAGTCCTTACTCTGGGGACTGTCAATAGCCCAGTGTCAGACGATCTGAGAGCTCTGACTGGTTCATAGGGGATCAGCAGGTCAGCGATGTATTTAGGCCACACAATCTATCATAGATTTTTATTTTATTTTTTAACATTATTTGAATAATTGTTTTTACTCACTTGTTCTGTCGGTTGCATGTTTTTTTTTTTTTTTTTTTTTTGGATTGTCTGTTTTTATTTATGAGTACACGCGTATGTTTGTTTTATGTGATTGGTGTCGACCAATCAAGGGACAAAGGATGCAAATTAGCACTTGCTACAATCCTGTATATTTACATGTAAATGTCTATTAATATGCAATGTCCCTTTTAAATAAATAAACTTAGGCCCCAAACCATTTAGGGCTTTATTGACCAACATCAATATTTTAAAATCAATTCTTTGAGTGACAGGAAGCCAGTGTAAAGACCTAAGAACTGGGGTAATGTGATCCACTTCTTTGGTCCTATTAAGGACTCGAGCAGCAGCGTTCTGAATTAGCTGAAGCTATCTGATTGATTTTTTAGGAAGGCCTGCAAAGACACTATTACAGTAGTCAAGTCTACTAAAGATAAATGCATGGACAAGTTTTTCTAAGTCCTGCTGAGACATTAGCCCTTTAATTATTGATATGTTTTTTAGGTGGTAGTAGGCTGACTTAGTAATTGATTTAATGTGTTTCTTGAAATTCAAGTCTGAATCTATGACTACTCCAAGATTGCTGGCTTGGTGTGTGCTTTCTAACATAACAGATTTAAGCTGTGCGCTGACTTTTAATTGTTCATCCCTGGTACCAAAGACAACAGATGACTTCAGTTTTGTCGTTGTTTAATTGAAGAAAGTTTTGGCACATCCAGTCATTGATTTGTTCAATGCACTTACTTAGTGCTTGAATCGGACTATAGTCTCCTGGTGATATGGTTATGTAAATGTGTGTGTCGTCTGCATAATTACGGTAACATAATTTGTTCTTGTTCATAATCTGAGCTAGTGGGAGCATGTAGATGTTAAACAGAAAAGGCCCAAGAATGGAACTTTGGGGGACCCCGCATGTAATATTTGTTCAAGAAATAATATTTACCCCAGTTAAGCTCTGCACAGTCTTCATTTCCAAAGTTGTCAGGCTGAAAACGTCTCCAGTAATAGAAGTCAGTGCTGGAGCCATCAGTCCACCTCCACTGTCCCTCCTGGAAGAAATACTGAGTTACTAACACAATCACAGACACTGATTCAGTTCCGTGATAACAGTACAATCAATAACAAAGGCATTGGAATTCAATTTGGATATGGGCTTCCAGGTTTTCTATTTGAAAAACACATTATTGGTTTCAATCAGTAAGTAAAAGCTGTCTTCTGAAATTACTATCCTGCATGTGCTACTTCTGCAGTCCACCACATGGTGGCGCTGTTATTCAGTCCCAAAAGAACAAAGTAGAAGAAGCCACGCCCTTCAAGACTATTTGATTTGAAATGTCCAGGGGCCTCATTTATAAAGCTTGCGGTGCACAAAAACCTTGCGTAGACGGGCAGAAATATGCGGCAAAATGTGCGGTGGCAAATGTTGGTATTTATCAAAACATTCTACCGCAAGGTTTTCCTGACTCGGGGAATCAGCGACACTCAATGGCAACACCACGAAATAAAGCTCAGTCATCAGAAAAACACAGACAAATGACTGTGAAATGCTTGGCACCCAATATATTTAGTCAATAAAATGTATAAGCTTACCTATAGTTGCGAATATATGGCTACTGTCAGTGTTTTTTTAGGCCCGGTGGTAAGAGCTGATGAAGAGTATGCGCGCCGCGTGCGTACCAAATTTCTAGAAGAAATTGACCAAAACGAACCCCATTTGGGATGAGCTTCTTTTGACAGCCCGTTAAGAATGAGGGCATAGGGTTATGCTTTCACATTCAGTACGTTTGTACATTTGGTGTTTCCCAGAGGATTTTTAGATGCTGCTGGGCGTGAATGGACCTTCTAGGAGGGTCTGGGGGCATGCCCCTGCAGAAGAAAACTTTATCCTTTTAAAGTTAAATGCATCAATCTGGTGCACTTTGAGAAGCGAAATCTGATTAATGTTGTGCTCTGTAAACAACTGTCATATGTCCTGCCTATAACTATTTTCTGTAATAATTTGGAGACACAAGCCATGTAAACTATTGAAAATGAGGGTCACCCCTCAATTGGTCTCTCGAGGATAAATAAAAGTTAAATGAAAATGAAGAAAAACACGTGGATTTCAATTAAAAACAATAAACACTTAAGCTGGGAACACACCGCATTGGCCGCCTGCGGCGGTTGGCCGCGTGAACGCAGGAGGCTCGCCGCTTGATCATTTGGGTCATATTGGGCCATGTTCACCGCAGACGCCACCGCGGCCGCCGGCCGCCACATCGAAGGCGGCGGTTGGCCGCGTGATCGAAAGAGGCTCGCCGCTTGATCATATTGGGCCATATATTCGACGCCGACGCCGAAATCAGACCCGTCACACTTACGGTGCAACAACAACAGCATGGTCCAGCTGTGTCAAAAAATACAGATGTAGGTTCACTGTGTAACCAGCGGCAGTCATGTCACAAATAACATTAAAACAGCATGAATACGCACCCCGATCGCAAATACACACACATTAACAGCAATTCAGCAACATACTAAACACAATAACAACAGCAGTGTGTGCTCAGCAGCACAAATAAAGGCAGACATCAGCCTACCTGAAAGTGAAAGTGTGCCGGCTGACGGAGGACAACACCGGTTCTTCGCTGCACTATATTGGAATTCCACACGGACACCGCCGTCAAGTTTGGGTATATTATCCTCAGGAACAGCACACAGCTTGGTGAGTTTCACTATGGTAACCGACGCTACCTTGGCTAAAGTACAACCAACAGCTAAACAGATGCAAAATAGCCTACACATATTTGCAGAATGTATTGGAAGCCCGATGTCCTCACTCCACACGCCCACCTCGTCTTGCAGACCACCGCCACCGGGCAATCTCAACGCTGATTGGCTGTGGAGGCGCGGTGCCCGGCGGCGCTGCAGAAAAAGATTAAAAATTTCATCTTTTTCTGCGGCGCCGTGCTCGCCGCACAAGCCTTCGATTCACGCTCCTTCGATGACACAATTTCTATGCGCCGCTAATGGCCGCGCTCCCGATTCACGCGCCTCTCATGAGGCGCGGCCACGGGCCACGCAAGCCCCCGCCGCCGGCCGCTGGACGCCGATTATTGGGTGGACGCGCGGCCACGCGCTAGTACATTGACTTTGTATGTAATCTCGCCGCGCGGCCAGTGCGGTGTGTTCCCAGCTTAAGATCTAATATAGACAGCTCCTGTCTAGTACTCATTTCTGGAATAATCTGAATCACCTAACCTTGAAGCTAGCCTATTGAAACATATATATATTTTTTTATGCAAATAGCCTTGTTGAAAATAAATTAATGAACATAGGCTACACATCATGATTAGCCTATCAACATGTGTGCTACATAAGGTAAATTCCCTATTCCGACCATTATATTTCATCTAGCCTATTTCTCAATTTAAAACATAAAAATAAAGTAGCATTGAAAATACAAAAATATAAAGCGTGTAGCCCTACTATGGCCTGCTGTTTTCAAGATAACTTAACAGTTAAAACAATAAATACATTAATATGTCCCTTGAAAATAAATGAATGTTTTTCTGAGAATGTCAAAGGCAGTAGCAGTGAGGCACTTCTGTAAACTTACTGAAACGAGAGCATGCCGTTTTTTTCTGCGATGTCTCTGCTGTTGATATAGATTGGTTGTGTTGCCACGGCGACGTAGCGATTTTAACTTTCTAAGTTTTGCTCAGCACTTTTTCCTGTTCAACGTCCCTGTTACTGAGTCCTTAATATCTCCATAGAGCAGGCGCTGGTTTTATTTTCGCCACTAGTTCAACGTTTGCTTGCTAGTCATGCTTCTGCTCATTGGCTTCCGTGTTTAACAAGTGTGCACCGAATCCACACGCGCGTCGCGCCGCGCGCAGACACACACACACACACACAGACACACACACACACACACACAGACCAGCTGATGGGATGATCAAACGAGAGGTTGTAAAGACAGGCACACACAAGGGGTAGACTGACAGTGCCGCGCAAACGCTCAAAAATTAGTATTACCGAATCAATGAAAGATTGATTTAAAAAAAAAAAAAAACATTTTCTTTTATTTTTTTAAGTCAGGCTGTTGTTGGCCTGGCGGGGGGTCTCGTTGGCCTGGCGGCCCCGCATTATTTCACTTGTCACACCATATTTTATATAGGCCTACATACAGTACTACAGGTTCGCTAATACCTGATATTGCATACAGTACGAAGTTGGGCGAAACTGCTTTACAAAGACTATAACGACTGTGCCAATCATGATATGTGATAAGAGTGAGTGTGTGTGTGTGTGTGTGTGTGTGTGTGTGTGTGTTTGTTTGTGTGCTAGTTACTGCAGCACATGCACGTCACAGGCTTTCTTCCTTCTTCGTCGCTTTCTTTGCGGCCGGTTGCCTCCCTTTTCTCCTTATGTCAGTCAAAATGTCGTGCTTATTAAGAGTGTCACCATATTCAGGAGCTGTTTACGGCGCGCAATACCAGGCTCGTTAACCGGCCTGTAAACATGAAAATAAACCCAGACGAAACCATGAATCAACGTTTAAACCATAAGGTAATTTATTAAACTAATCCCACAACTCAACTCAACCGGAGGCTGTACAAAAAAAGGAAAACGGGAGGAAGCCTGGGACAGCCACAGTTGGACTGCGTTATTGCCCAGGTCTTCCTCCAACTAAACTATACCCCGGCCCTTCTAAAGCTACGATGAAAACAAAAGAACACAACCTAACAGCCCTCCATTAACTAAATCATAAAGCTGGGAACACACCGCACTGGCCGCGCGGCGAGATTACATACAAAGTCAATGTACTAGCACGTGGCCGCGCGTCCACCCAATAATCGGCGTCCAGCGGCCGGCGGCGGGGGCTTGCGCGGCGCGTGGCCGCGCCTCATGAGAGGCGCGTGAATCGGGAGCGCGGCCATTAGCGGCGCATAGAAATTGTGTCATCGAAGGAGCGTGAATCGAAGGCTTGTGCGGCGAGCACGGCGCCGCAGAAAAAGATGAACATTTTCATCTTTTTCTGCAGCGCCGCAGGGCGCCGCACCTCCACAGCCAATCAGCGTTGAGATTGCCCGGTGGCGGTGGTCTGCAAGACGAGGTGGGCGTGTGGAGTGAGGACACTGGGCTTCCAATACATTCTGCAAATATGTGTAGGCTATTTTGCATCTGTTTAGCTGTTGGTTGTACTTTAGCCAAGGTAGCGCCGGTTAGCATAGTGAAACTCACCCAGCTGTGTGCTGCTCCTGAGGATAATATGAACCCAAACTTGACGGCAGTGTCCGTGTGGAATTCTAGTACAGCGAAGCACCGGTGTTGTCCTCCGTCAGCCGGCACACTTTCACTTTCAGGTAGGCTGATGTCTGCCTTTATTTGTGCTGCTGAGCACACACTGCTGTTGTTAATGTGTTTAGTATGTTGCTGAATTGCTGTTAATGTGTGTGTATTTGAGATCGGGGTGCGTGTTCAGGCTGTTTTAATGATATTTGTGACAAGACTGCCGCTGGTTACACAGTGAACCTACATCTGTATTTTTTGGCACAGCTGGACCAGGTTATTGTTGTTGCACCGTAAGTGTGACGGGTCTGATCTCGGCGTCGGCGTCAGGAATATATGGCCCAATATGATCAAGCGGCGAGCCTCCTGCTGTCACGCGGCCAACCGCTGCCTACGATGAGGCGGCGGTTGGCCGCGGCAGCGACTGCGGTGAACATGGCCGAATATGACCAAGCGGCGAACCTCCTGCATTCACGCGGCCAACCGCCGCAGGCGGCCAATGCGGTGTGTTCCCAGCTTTAGGCAGCAAGCAGCAGCAGCATGGTGCAGGTCAGCAGCCGTGAGCAGTTTGCGCTGAGTGAGAGACCCGCCACCGGCACAGGCCACGCCTTAAAGCTCCGCCGGAGCACCTGCCCCCTAATCAGGCTGAATCAGGACACCTGAGAGAGAAAGGCCCAATCCCAAATGACTCCCTAGGCACTCCCACTCCGTGAGCGAGTGTGACTCGCTGTGGAGTCACCCTCGCGGCTGTGAAGTGCCACTCGATCATTAAGGGCGAGGGTATAACAACGGTGCGGCTTTGGCAAGCCTTTGCCAGACGGAAACAGGAAGAAGACACTAGTTTGTTAAGTCTTTATTTCTCACCCTATAATAGAATTCCTCCACATTTATATTTGACCTGAAACACTCTTTACATTCATATTCAGCTACGCATGTGAGAGTAAAATGTAGTATTGAATAAAAACAGACTCACTCCCATGCTTTTTTGTCTGCATAATTTATTTGTTGTTAAACATTTTCTAACTGCATATTCTTAATTTTACCAGCTCAGTCTGTAGTGGAGAAAACGGGTGGGTGTTTGATCCGCTGTTTAATTATCCTTTTAAGCTGGGAACACACCGCACTGGCCGCGCGGCGAGATTACATACAAAGTCAATGTACTAGCGCGTGGCCGCGCGTCCACCCAATAATCGGCGTCCAGCGGCCGGCGGCAGGGGCTTGCGCGGCGCGTGGCCGCGCCTCATGAGAGGCACGTGAATCGGGAGCGCGGCCATTAGCGGCGCATAGAAATTGTGTCATCGAAGGAGCGTGAATCGAAGGCTTGTGCGGCGAGCACGGCGCCGCAGAAAAAGATGACATTTTTCATCTTTTTCTGCAGCGCCGCCGGGCACCGCGCCTCCACAGCCAATCAGCGTTGAGATTGCCCGGTGGCGGTGGTCTGCAAGACGAGGTGGGCGTGTGGAGTGAGGACATCGGGCTTCCAATACATTCTGCAAATATGTGTAGGCTATTTTGCATCTGTTTAGCTGTTGGTTGTACTTTAGCCAAGGTAGCGCCGGTTAGCATAGTGAAACTCACCCAGCTGTGTGCTGCTCCTGAGGATAATATGAACCCAAAGTTGAAGGCAGTGTCCGTGTGGAATTCCAATATAGTGCAGCGAAGAACCGGTGTTGTCCTCCGTCAGCCGGCACACTTTCACTTTCAGGTAGGCTGATGTCTGCCTTTATTTGTGCTGCTGAGCACACACAGCTGTTGTTAATGTGTTTAGTATGTTGCTGAATTGCTGTTAATGTGTGTGTATTTGCGATCGGGGTGCGTGTTCAGGCTGTTTTAATGATATTTGTGACAAGACTGCCGCTGGTTACACAGTGAACCTACATCTGTATTTTTTGGCACAGCTGGACCATGTTATTGTTGTTGTTGCACCGTAAGTGTGACAGGTCTGATCTCGGCGTCGGCGTCAGGAATATATGGCCCAATATGATCAAGCGGCGAGCCTCCTGCTGTCACGCGGCCAACCGCTGCCTATGTTGAGGCGGCGGTTGGCCGCGGCGGCGACTGCGGTGAACATGGCCCAATATGACCAAGCGGCGAACCTCCTGCATTCACGCGGCCAACCGCCGCAGGCGGCCAATGCGGTGTGTTCCCAGCTTTAGTTTACATGCACAGCAGCATACAAAACCAGGGAAAAGAACAATAGTCTGCTAAAGCATGTATTCCACTTGTCATGAGCTGCCATTACGACCGGCGAATCGCGGCAGTTAATTAGCATGCATAAATTATAATGCACTGCAAGGGTGGTCATAAATAAGAAAAGTCATGCGCTCCAGCTGACTGACGTCACCGCCGCTATTACTACCCCTCATCGGCTGTAACAGAAACACAAATCTTACTAACAATTTAAGGAAATAATAATCACTGTCCCTTATTAACTTGTGGGCATTTTCTTCATCTGCTTCGTTTTATCTTTGTCCACGCCTTGAAAATACACTAACGGTAGACAAGTGGCATAATCAAATCAACAAGTGTAAAACAACATGTTCGTTCCGATATTGTAGGCTACCCTCCGGTTCCGTCATTTAGGGCTATGCATAAAAATAATCAATCAAATGTCTGTTTGAGGTAAGAGTAGCTACGTTTCATTTATAATTCGGGAAACAAACTCCCTGGAACTCTCATTTGTAAGTTAGCTCCTCCATTCCGGACATAATTGATTGGCGGACACCTGTGTCAAACGTACACTGAAATTTCCCTGTAAAAAAACATTAATCAACTGGCAGCAGGGTTGCCTTTATATTACTGTTAAATTAACATTATTTTACTGTCACTAAAATTGACAGGATTATACTGTTAGTGAAAAAAAGGGATGAACCTGGACTAAATGTTTGTTATGTTGCTGTTTGCACCGTGAGCGAAGGGGATGTTGTATTTCATTGGGCAGATGTGTTTCAACCCTTTATAAGTTTACTTTGTCCCCTATTTGTTAAAATGCTAATTATAGACAGCAGCTTCTGTTTGTTACTTCAAGACACTTGTTACAATATATCAAGTTCAATGGAATGATTAATTTCTTTTGTAATTTGTCTCCTGAGTTGAACTAGGGATCTGGCTTAAGAGTTCCACAAACCGATTTGTTATAACCAAAAAAACAACGGTTAGTTCACACAGAAATGTTTTATTTAAACAAATTGCATAGTGAGGTAATGGAATGAAACATCCCCTTCACTGAGGGTGCAAATAGCAATGTAACAAACGTTTAGTCCAGTGCAAGTCATTGTGGGAAAGGGGGCGTCTCTACAATACACTTTGTTGTGCTACATGATTTATCTAAGGCAATCCGTTTCCTTCATTCTACTGAGTAACACAACTCTTCAGTTAAGTAAGACTAACTTGGTTTAATTATGTTAACTGCACTTTCCATTTCCAAGTAAATATAACTCAACTTTAAGTAAACTTAACCAGAGGATATAAAGTAAACAACACTTTTTAGTTAAGATGTGGATGGATGAGGATGAATGAAGAAAATTGTATAAGCTTCACATCTGCAGGCAGCTCATGTCAAGTCCCTTCCAAGTTTGATGGTAAATTAACAGGAAATTTCATTATTTTTGAAAAACATTACTGTTCCGTAAAATAACAGCAAATGACCGTAATTTAACAGACTGCCTTTTATATTAACAGTTAAATGCTGTTTTTATAAATAACAGGTTAATGCTGTTGAAATCCTGCTGTAAATGTACAGCAATTGTTTACAGTGTAGGGCTGAGCCAACGTCGTTGCAGACTCGGTGATCGAGGGCTTTATCACCCACTTACACTCGAGGCTCGATGGTTTGGGACGACACTCAATATGGCGGGCCCTCCCCGCGAACGCGCAAACGGAGGGATAGTGGATAGGGTTAGGGTGTAAGGGGTGGATCTAGATTGGGCCAAAGTGAAGGAGGGAACAGGAGGAGAGAAAACAACATGTATGGAAGAATGTGGGATGAAACTGGGAGGTGAAGTTGGAGGACACAGGGTGGAGATCGTCTGCGCACAATTCACCGCAGGTGGGTATTTATAAAGGGAAGATTGCGTGCAAATGTGCGCCGCACAGTTTTATAAATCCGATTTATTTTTTGCGCATTTTTGACTTTGTGCGAACGCAATGTTTTAGGATGGTTTCTACGCACACCGTTATAAATGAGGCCCCTGCTCATTGTGCAATACAATAAAGCCTCTGGGACCATATGCCATTGCTTAAACTGAAAAACAGTTCTACTTTTTAAAATTTCACTGAAATGCCAAAGTTGAATAAAATGAGGAGATATGATTTTGAGAGGACAAAGTCTACTAAAAATATCTGACCTTTTGTGCATCAGTCAACCCAATCCAGGTCCTTTTATCATAGCCAAAGGTTCGCCTGATCAGATCCCTAATGACATCGTCCTCGTAAAGACTGTGTATGGAGACCAGGTGCCCACCAAAACCTTTGCAGGAAGTCTGAAGAGGGAGACAGAGACACAGATGGATTATAGTCTATTTGCCCATTGAACCACATTGTGAACCCGGATATGTTGAGTACACCAAGGTTTTATTTGCCTATTTTTTATAAACTACAAACCTCTGCAGCGTCGAAGGTCCTTGGAGTACGGCACACGAGGATACAGCGAGATCCAAGTTCCTTCCAGTCATGAGGACAGGAAGCAACCTGCACACATAACAAAGGTGTCACTGTGGAGTTAACCCTAACCCTGTGGACTTAAAGGTGCAGTCAGTGATTCTGGAGAACGCTTGTTTTTGTCAAAATCAGTGAATATCTCTTCACAATCCACTCACTGATTTTGACAAAGTGATTTTGACGGGGTGCTCGTGGTGTAGTGGTTAGACCCCCCCACCCCCTCCGGGTCGTTCTCTGCATGTCATTCCCCTCTCTGACACATCTCATTTCTGCCTCTACACTATAAATAAAGCATTGAAAGTGCCATGATTTTGACAACCAACATTCCCCAGAATCACTGATTTCACCTTTAATAATTGGTCCAAAGGCCTGAACAGGGACTGATGTGGGTCTATCTGATCAGTCCTATGCTTTCTCTGAGAATACCTTTCCCGTGCACACAAATGTTCAAACGGAGGTTATAACAAAATCACATTTATTCTGGCTTTTTCACATGTCAAATGTACATTGTGAATTTGATAATTTTTTTAACAAAGTAATTTTAACTTCCTTTCTTATATAGTTTTAGTTAACTAAATTAGAGAACTTGATTTCTCCCTGGACAAGCTTTGCTCTATTTCCTCCACTCTCAACTCACTGGGAGTTTGTGAAGCAGCTGATAAAGCATCAAACACAACCCTTCATAAATGTAGTTATCATATTCAAACAGACCAAGCAGGCATTGAGTAACACAATCAAATTTAATCTGGCAAACTATCGATTCATAAGAAACTCTCTTACAGTTGAGGCATCAAACACCTATCTGAATGCTATGATTCTTTCCCATTGTTCCTACTGTATGACAAGTTGGTCTCAAGCAGGTAAAACAACCTTGAGACCACTTGAATCATTATATAAAAACTCTCTTAAAAAAAACTTGTCAATATCACCACTGCAAAATCCTGGATAAACACAATCTGCTTAATTTTTTTAAATCATGCACAATGCTGCGCCTCCTCCCTTAAGGAACTTTGTGACACTGGGCTCAGAATTCTCAGCACGAGCAACCAGGTCAACAACTAGGGGAGAATGCAGAATCCCACAATGCAAAACCACATTTGGAAAGTTGTCCTTCTCCTCTGTAGACATCAAACAATGGAACAGTCTCCCAACAGATCTAATTACCGATACATTTTTTAAATCTTTCTCCCGTCTGACAAAGGCTTGGCTGCTTGCGCAACAGACACACACTAATATAATGTTGCAGTGCTAGTAGGATAGGGGTATATGTTTTATAAAATATGTAAGTGTTTTTTGTAAACTTTTTTTATCCTGTGTATTTATATCATTGTATCTTGTTTTCCTTTTAATGTTTAATCCCATGTCTAGATATTATTGTGTCTTGTTTAGTTTAGTACTTTTTATTGTTACCTGCCCAGGGACTACAGGTGAAAATAGCAGTTTGCTAAAACCTGGTACAATGCATCTCTCCTTGCTCTAAACAAGGTTAAGGTTTATTTTGTACACTGTCCCTGTTCAAATAAAGTTACATTACATTTACACACAGGTCTTTAGGTAGTTATGAGCAAACATGTTATACAGCTGTTTATTACTTAAAGAGGATTTAAATGTCACTCACAGTTCCTGAAATCATCAGTGCGCTGGTCAGACAGAGGAAGAAAGCCAAGTGGGAACCTGATGCCATCTGTAGGAAAACACATTACAATTAACAAGTGATTCATGGTCAAACTTTGACTTGTATTAAGTAAAGATTGGTTTCAACCTTGTTTATTTGTCCTGTGAATTATTGAATCAACTTTCTCTTTAAAAACATGCTGAAAATGCACTAGAATATTTTGTATTCATAACATTAATAAAGGCTGTATCCAAAATATGTTCTGTGATAACTTCTGACATTAACCCTATAGCCTTCAATTGAGACATCCAAGATGGATGACTTCATGGAGTGATCAAATAGTGTTTTTTCATGGATATTTTTGCCAATTTTTATAAAGTTAATGTGAGAAAAACATCAAAACTGTAACTGACACTTTAATATGAATGTTTATATAGATAGACAGACATCACTAGCCTGTTTGTTTTTTTGTGGTTCTAGGTAGAAAACTAGTTCCTAATTTTATTTTGTGTAGAAACCTGGCTGAGGGGAAGAGACAGAAGTTACGAGAGAGAGAGAGAGAGAGAGAGAGAGAGAGATTTTTTTGATTTTTACAAAACACTTTATTTACACAAATTTAGTTTTTACAATTCAACAATTCAAACAAAGTGCTAATGTATTAAAATCCCAATATGATTAAAAATATTCATCTAGTAAAAACTTGTGCAAAAACCAACTCTTCATCAACAACTGAACAGACAATATCATTAAAACACCAGCGCTGTTTAAAAGCGTCTAAATCTCCAATGTGTTTATAGAATCTAAAATCTAGCCAGAGTCTTGCTCTAATGTTGACCAGCCACACTGCCTTTGCCTCCTGCCCTTCTCTGTTCTCCACTCTGTTCTTTCTGCTTATATATATGGCCATCTTCGCCTCACCTGAGAGGAAGTTAAGGAGCTGACACTTTTCTTTTTTTTCTTTTTTGTAAGCAGCTCCCATGATAAAAACCCTCTCAGTAAAAACCACATCAAAAAAACTAAAAACCAACGTTAAAAGAGAGAAGAAACTTGTGAGCCTCTTGCACTCTGTAAAAACATGATAAATAGTCTCTCGAAGGCCACAGAATGGACATGTGTTAAGAACTGCAGGATTAAGAACAGAAATAAAAGCATTTGAGGCAACAGCACCATGAAGAATTCTCCACTGGAGGTCAGCAGTCCTTTTCTTTAGGGGAGGTTTATATAAAATCCTCCACTGTGGGCCGGGTCCGTTTGCTCCCAGTCTGTTCGACCACACAGTGGGGGGGCGGTTGCACAGTCCGGCCTTGTGAATGGCCTTCACACAGTTAAAATACCAAGTCTTTTTATCAGCCTTCTGCACAGTCAGCTTCTCAGGGTGTGCTGTCGCCAGAAGGGGGCCAGTGAGTTCCCCCAGGCCTGGGCTCAGGGAGATGTCAGGGAAAGGGTCTGCAGGGTCCGGTATTGTCTTTCTTTTCTCGTATTCCATGAGGAGGCTCCTCTCCCTCCCAGTGAGTTTCTGGCGCCACAGCTCCAGGAGCCTCCCCGCCACCCGGACAGACTGCAGGCCCAGGAGAGAGCCCAGGGCCTGGGCGTCACCCAGCGCCGGCCCCACCGCATCCACCAGCTGCTGCAGGCACAGGGTCTTGGTTTTTAGCAGCGCCCCCGTCAGGCCAGGGGTGACGCTGCTGCTGATGTCCAGCTTGGCTCTGTGAATCAATGGCTCCCTCAACAACCAGTACAGAGAGTCGGCCTTTGGGCACCTTTTACAGTTAAAAAGGGCCCAAGACTTAAAAACACCCTGATAAAACGGAGGCAGCCCACTTAATTTTAAAAGTTTAGAATCAATTAAAAACAGAGCAGCATCCAGCCCCAGGTAATCTGCACGTCTGAGAATGCAGCTGGCCACATCTCTCCACACTAGATCAGCCGGGCCTGTGAGATATTTCTGTAAGAACTGCAGTCTAAAGGTGGCTGTCCGGCTGGCCAGGTGGACGAGGCCCTGTCCCCCCTCCTCTCTGGTTAAAAACAGCACCCCTTGTGGCACCCAGTGTAGACCGTCCCAAAAGAAATCTACCATTTTTCTCTGTAGCTGGGCTAGTAAGCCTGAAGGGGGGTCTACACAGGTTAGACGGTGCCACAGTTGGGATGCCACAAGATTGTTTAAAACCAAAACTCTACCTTTAAAAGACATTTGAGGGAGCAGCCATTTCCACTTGGAAAGCTTCCCCTCAATCTTTTCCGTGACGCCCTCCCAGTTCTTCTGAACTATGTGTTCTTTCCCGAGGAACACCCCCAGATACTTAAAACCATCTGTTTTCCAATTCAGGCTCTGGGGAAGAACCGGGAGGCCGTCACGCCACTCACCGACAGCGAGGGCTTCACTTTTTAACCAATTCACCCTCGCTGCCGATGTTAAGCTACATTTTTTTACAGTGTTGGTTAAAATGTCTACTTCCCTCTGGCTTTTAATAAAAACAACAATGTCATCTGCATAGGCACTTAAAACAATGTTACTACTAAAACCCGGTAAAACCAAGCCCTGTAATTTGCAGCGTAAATTGTTAAGGAGGGGTTCCAGGGAGAGTGTGTAAAGCATTCCGGACATAGCGCAGCCCTGCCTAACGCCTCTACACACCCTGAAAGGAGCACACAGACCACCGTTAAATTTCAGCACACTCTCAACATCACTGTACAGCACCTTGATCTTAGCTATGAAGCCAGCGCTGAACCCAAACTTCTCCATAACTCTCCAGAGGAAGTTGTGTTCAACGCGGTCAAATGCCTTTTCCTGGTCTAGGGAAATCAAACCAGTGTTACAACCCAATGAGCTGGAGACGCCCAAAACATCCCGAATAAGGTGGACATTGTCCACCATGGACCTGCCGGGTACACAGTAGGTCTGGTCCCGGTGGATGAGATGCTCCATAGCTACCCCCAGCCTGGAGAAAAAGAGCTTAGACAGAAGCTTGTAATCCACACACAGTAGAGACACAGGGCGCCAGTTTTTAATGTCCTGTAAGTTGCCTTTTTTTGGGAGGAGGGTTATTACTGCCCTCCTGCAGGACGTGGGTAAGGAACCAGAGGCCAGACTTTCATTAAAAACATCTAAAAGATCTTTTGCAAAGATATCCCAGAAGGCTTTATAGAACTCTACGCTCAGGCCGTCTATGCCGGGAGCCCGCCGCCCTTGCATGCCCTGTAGGGCGGCTTGCAGCTCCTGCATGTGTAACGGCCTGTTGAGCTGTGCATTGGTCTCTGAGGAGACCTGAGGCAGCCCGTTACAGAACCCCTCCAGCTGAGCCTCCTGCTCCTCATATTCACTGCTGTACAGTGCTGAATAAAACTGCACAGCTCGCCTTCTTATCTGGCTTGGTTCGGTTAGTGTTTGCCCTGTGTCTGCTAAAAGTGAGTGGACTACCCGCCTCTGCCCGCTCTTCCTCTCCAGGCCGAAAAAATAGCTAGAGGGAGCATCCATCTCCGCACTGGCTTGAAACCGGGACCTGACCAGTGCACCCTGGACTTTAACGTCCAGCAGGTCAGCTAACGCTAGCTTTTTTATTTTGAGGATTTCAATATATCCTCGATCTGCTGTGGACTCGCTCAATCTTTCTAGTTCCACTATATCAGTCTCCAGGTCTTTCATAGATCTGGTGATGTCTCTGGTAACATTGAGGGTGTGCTGTTGACATAGAAGCTTAATCTCAGTCTTACCATGGTCCCACCACTGCCTAAGACTGTTAAAATCACCCTTCCTCTGTCTAAAAACATCCCAGAAATAAATAAGAACCTCTTTAAAATGTTTATCACATGTTAAGACTGAATTAAAATGCCAATATGCACTTTTTGGTAAAATATTCTGAATTAACACATTACATAACACTAAAGAATGATCACTAAAACCAGTAGGGACAATACTGCACATTTTAAAAATATTAAAATTATGCTTAAAACAATAAAACCTATCTAGTCTAGCTGAGGAGATCCTACTCTCTCTAAGGTGGGACCAGGTGTACTGACGGCAGTCTGCATGCGTCCTTCTCCACACGTCCACCAGGCCATGAGAATAGACAAAGGCCGTGTCTGAACTGCCATACTAGCGTCCTACATCCTACATACTCATGCATACTCTCTACTCAAAGATCGATTGTGTATGCGAGCTGCGTCTAAACGTTCTCAGTTGAAGTATACTCAAGCAATGAAGAATTTCTTCTTCTTCTTATAAGATTCAGGCAGTTTAGACACTGTTAAGCTTATAACCGCCCTCTACAGGTTAGATATTGAACTAGACTTTTGCAGTCCTGTGTTCATCATCTGTGTTTTAGACCTCTTGTTTTATAATAATGATGTTTTGAGGCGGAGGATCCCTCCGACGCTCTCTGTCCGGCTCATCAGCACTCAGCTGTCTGTGAGTTGAGCTGGACGAGCCGCGGTGTGTGGAACAGCGATCTGTTCTAATCTCTCTCCACTATCAGACTCACAACACTCATTTCACTTAGTGACTCTAATGTTGTTAGGTATTTATCTTCATCTCTTATCTATTGTAAGAGTGCATGAATGACTGGAGGTTAGTGTCGAGTTATGCTAGAAAAAGGAAATTGTCACAAAACATAAGCTACATAGGTCAAATAAACCACCACTACACACAAACAAAATCAAAATTGTTCTAAAACACTCAAATGCTCCCATTTCACAGTAAGCTAAGGTGACTCAAGCCACAATATGAAACACACATGCAAGATGACTACTCTACTTTACTTCCTCTTCCTTAATATAACACAGCACACTAAAATCTAAAAAGCATGGGGAAAACAGTGGTTGCCTCCTTTAGCAGTCCTTGTTTAAAAACGAATGCAAATGTAAGTATATTCACAAGAAAACCTTACATGAAATTTTTTTTTTAAGTAGGCAAAACGTTGCTCGACAGAAAGACAATCCCCTGTTTGAAACATGGAGTTGATGAAAAAAACACGTTAATATATATTTAAGGAACTAAAGAACTTGTAAAACAAAACAAAAACACCTCTGTTCTGCTTAATCGTACCTTGCTTCTTGGCTGATGTCCCTATTTTGTAATCACTCCACGCTCTGTCTAATGACACACCAAAACTGCATAATTAACCTTCCTCTCGTGTTAGGGTCGCCACCGACCCGTTTTGGATTTCAAATGCATAAAATAACCACTTACATTTTGTTTATTGCATCAAGATTTCTTGACTTTGTCAGGAACCTCTATTTCAAAAAAAAAAATTAAAAATTCACTTAATTATAAAATGCTCTGGTGGAAATTATAACACTTGTGGTGTTAGGGTCGTTTTCGACCCGGTTATAGAATAAGATGTAAAAAACAATAACTAGAGCCAAAACTGAAATCTTAAGTGCACTGTGAGCTCTGGGGAGGTTCTCATTTTGACTTTGTTTGCCCTTATACCTGCATAAAAGCTAAACAAACAGACGGGCATATCCAGACATGTGAGGTCAATTCAGTATAGAGTTGGTGACTTGAAGAGTGCACATCTCCTATTTGCAGTATTCAAAAATGAGGAGATATACAGTGAGCCAAGTTCTGGATCATGTTTTTGGTGAAAATGGCCACCTGATTCTAAAAATAAGAGGTGTCAGGTCTGCCGAAGCACTAAGGACAGAAAGATAAAAGTATTGTGCTTTACCTGCAAGAAATATTTCTGCAAAGAACACTAAAAGTGTTGCTCTTTGCCACACATCTGAACACACAACCAAACACATGCACACAGAGACTTTTACTCTGTTTCTTTTACTAGTTTTAGAACTAGTAATTGATTTCGATTGGTTTGACTTGTTGATTGGTTGTTGTTTATTTGACCTTACAAATCTATATTTTGTGTTGTGACTTGTTCTGGTTTTCATTGTGTGTTTGTATAATGCTGAAATAAAAGTTGTTTTGCTGTTTTCTGAAATAAATATATATGGTTCGTAATTAACCAGTAACACCATAGATGTTAAAAAGGTCAATAATATTAATATGAAAAAATAAATAAAACAAATGTTGTTAAGAAATGTGTTCTCATACCCCCCAGTAATAATCAGGTAGCACAACAACCAAATATTTATTTATATGATTCTCTTAAGGTTCATTTTACAATTTTTTTCATTGAAATAGAGGCGCATACTGACTAAAAAAAGGCCCAGCCCCCTCCACCAAAAATATTAAAAACAATATTTTCATGGATAAGGAAGCCTAACAAGGTGACCAAGAGATGAGAAACAAAAAGGATGATAGATAATTGTTTTTAGTGTTTTTTACAGCTGATTTCAGACACGGGTCGAAACCGACCCGCTAACACCATGGATGGTAGCAGGAAGTTAACACAGGAGGAAGGTTAAGAAAAAAAATAAGATTTGAATCATTAATTTAAATACTTTGAACTGAGTGATATTTCATCATTGTACATTTTTACAAATACAATCATACTATTAGAGATATTTTTAAAAGGAACATACCAAATCAAACCCAGGATGACCTCAGTTGCTCTCACTATCAGGTGTGTCCGTGCAAAGCAAAATGGCAAGGAGAGCTTCTACACCTTTGTATAGACTCATCCTCATTGCACAAGGGAGTACCTCCCTTCCCCATGTAATAACACCCACATTATGGATTAATCTTCTGAATTTTGAATTGTACAGCCTGCAAGCAATATGTAAACAATTGTGGTAAGAATAAATACGGTAGTTATTACAAAATGCAGTTGCACTTTTTTTCACAAATTTTATTATATGGTGCATTATGTAATAACCAACCAAAATGGATGTCTTCTTCTCTATTGGGCTTTGACCAGCATATACATATATACACAGTATATATAGTGCTTTATGTGTGTATATATATATATATATATATATAGGCTATATATACTGTATATATACTGTATACATATTTTATTTTATTTTAAATATGTTTATTGTAGTTTTCAGTTGTAACGGCGTTATTCCCAACACTGGGAATAAGTTATAAAAGGTAAGGCTTATCGACCATTATTTCTATCTGCTAATGTTTAGCTGTGGTGAGTTTATAAGCCGATGTGACGCCACGAAGGTGTGGAGAGGTGCAAAGAGAGAGCCACTAGGCTCAGTGGCGCAAAAAGTGGGTAGGCTATGCACTATATGCGGCGCATAGGGGCGCTGCACTAGAGGGGCGCCAAAGCGATCGGGGTAAAATTATTTGGAGTCGGCATTTTTCTGTATTTAACAGCGTTTGTGTAAAATTGTATGATCAGTAACAGAAGCACGTCAGTGATAAGGCGCCCCCGCTCCTTCGCCTCCTCCTCCCCGCACTATAGGCGCTCCAGTGCGCGCCCCCTCGAGCACGCGCTGGAGCGCGAGAGCTTTCATTTGAATCGTGTTGTCATCTGATGACAGTGACCTACAGTTGGAGAGACAGAAAAGAAAGCTCTCGGGGGCACAACACCGAAAACGGGAAGATTGATAAGGAGAAAGATTGCGTGTTTTATACGGCCGATTGTATTGATTAATGCAAAAATGAACACTGATTATCGGCCGCGACTCGCGGATTGTCACTGCAGATCTACGAGTGTGTCACCTCAAGTTTTTGACTATATCTGTTTTCACAGTTTTTGAATGGTAGTGTAGTGATTATAGCAGGTCAGCGCCCAAACAACACACTCACCTGTTTCCCACTATTATCATATTTTGCACCGTTCCAGCGCACGACTGAGTTGTGTGTGTGAGAGAGAGAGAGAGAGAGAGAGAGAGAGAGAGAGAGAGAGAGAGAGAGAGAGAGAGAGAGAGAGGTCTCCTTACAGAGGCAATGTCTTTTCATGTTTAGTTATTTATACATTTTAATCAACTGAAATGGCACATTGCCTCTGTAAGGAGACCTTACTCCCTCTCTCTCTCTCTCACTCACTTTCTCTCTCTCTCTCACACTCACTCACTCACACACACACACACAGTTTGTTTCTGTTTCCAATTCACTGAACAAGGTGATGGATTCGCTTGGATGAATGATAAAGAGATACACACACACGCACGCACACGCACACACACACACACACACACACACACACACACACACACACACACACACACACACACACACACACACACACACACAGAGTCTTTTGTCTGAATTTCGCGAGAAAGGGGTGGGGCCTATGTTTCCTGGTTGACCTGTTTTGACAAGGAAGTTCCACGATTGTCTGTCTGTGTGATTGATGACGCACTAACATGACAAACAGACTACTGTAACATTTTTTTTCATTTAAAAAACTGACTGTTTTATTCAAAATATGCCTGTAAAACATGAATTGATTGCCATTTCTTATATTTTATTTTCCATGTCACCCTTTACATAAGAAAATGGGAAAGGAGACAAACAGAAAATATAAAAAATGTGCATTTTAATTTTTGAAGTTCCAAATAATTATTTATATTACAGTAATCAGCGGGCTAACGTGTCCCGCTGCCACAATGACACAAGCTATGTGCGGCCAGCGTCTTGATGGCTCTGACATGGAAACTGACATACCAACAGAAATGTAATACTCAATACTGATTCCAAGGAAGTTCCACGATTGTCTTTCTGTGTGATTGATGACGCACTAACATGTTTCTGAGGAAATGTTTTCTGCGGGTGAGCTGCAGGGCTTATGCACATGTATAGTGTTTGAAGTATGTTGTACAATGCTAAGTATGATGTACAAGGCTAGTGCCTGCTAAGTGCCTGCATACCCCCCAGAAAGTGGGTAGTTGCGAGCCCAGTTGCGGCTCAAGAGTAGCCGAGTGCAGACAGGGGAGGGGAGTGAGCAAAAAGCCTGACTGAAACCCGACAGCTCCGAGTTGGCTCGACTTTCATGTGCCGTCGGAAGGAGCGTCTTTATTGCGGATGCAGTTCGTTTACTAGTATTATTTTGAAGGCCTACTAGAAACATATTCGTAGAAGAGCTACACATACTACAGCCGATTAGAAGCAGAATATGAAACCAATAGGAGTAACAATTCAAAAGCGAGGGACATTTTCAAAAAAAGAAACGAGATATATCCCCATTCCCCACACATCTTTATCTTTCTTGTTATTTCACGAGATAAGTCTACTTTTAAGTGATAAAACAATGCTTTTCGATCCAAATAAAGGAGGTTTAGTATTTCTCCCTTTGCATAACAAATATGATAGGCCTAAAGAAAGTTAAGGTAGGTTAAATTTCAATACAGAGTAATTTCAGTAATAAGAATGTAACGTTGATGAAGTGTATACAAGCAGGGCCGCCGCTCCCTATACGCAGGGTACGCAGAGTGCGTAGGGCACCAAGTTCCTGGGGGGCCCCCCAAAAAAAATTTTTATAATTTTTTTTTTTATGAAAAAGGAAAAATATATGATCCGGGGGCCCCCCTACATTGAGGTTTTTTAAAAAACTTCATGATGATCATTACATTACAAAAAATATATAAATTAGTTATGAACAGGCCCATTGTTGTTTTGTCTTAATTGTGCAACCTATCCAGGGTGGATTACTGCACAGGCATACCAGGCACAGGCCCAGGGGCCCAGGGGGGCCCTTAGCCAGAGATACTGATAGTAACTTTTCATGTTGCATAGTCAAAGAGCTCTGTCACTGATGTCAATAACAGGGTCAATAACAGGGTCCAAAAAGGAATAGCCTAAATATAAGTATACTCATCAGAATGTAACAAGATAGAAATCATCATGGGCCCCTCAACTAGTAGGGGAGAAATACAAAGGCAAGTTAAAAACAACAGCATTACTAGCTCTGTGTAAGGGGCTCCATGAGGGGCCTTGAAGGCCCCCTCACACATACACAAATAAGCTTTATATGTGTGAATTCTAAATTGTTCATAAAAAGTAGCTATCCACCCTTTATCTGTTGAAATGGGCCCCTCCATCATAGAACATGGATCTGCAGACCAATCTACTGTACTGTTTTTACAGTTGCAGAGTAAAGAGTGCTACCTGTTTAAGAAAAATCTGAAAAATAATGTTCCTTCTGCATCTCAGGAGTTGATATAGCCTCTACAATTTCCTCTCAAAGTGCACCAGATTGATAGCCTGGAAATCCAGACCCTGATATCTTGAACGATAGAGGGTCTGGCGACGATCAATAGTAATTTCCAACTCAAGGGGCGGCTCCTACTCGTGCATTTCAAATGCCACTGCACGCAGTTGGATAGCACTACAACCAATCAGAGCGATGCACAAGGCGACGTAAGCCCCTTTCGTTTAGCGAACAGCTGTTAAACTGTTAAATTAAACGTTTGCCGTTGTCGGTCGGCAAAATAGAACATTCCACTTACTTGCTAATGAAAGGTTTGAGTGCCGTCTTCCAAATCGTTAAGGGTCGAGGCCACAGCAGTCTCAAACTCACACAACATATCCGCAGCCATCTCTGATGTTTACTATCACGGCTTCGACGTCGCATGCACGTCACTGTCGTCATCCGGTTACGTCCTCCCCAGAGTACCATATAAGGGGCTCTGGCGCGCCCGCCAGATTTCTGGCTTTCATGATAAGCTTCAACGGAGCGTGTCCAGACCAACACGCGCAGCAAATTTAATTTGCCAGCGCCTAGTGGCAGGTCTGGGAATGCCAGGCTACCAGATTGATGCATTTTACTTTAAAAAGGTAAAAAAAAATCCGGGGGGGCATGCCCCCGAACCCCCAACAGGGTCCCTCCAACAATACCCCAAAATCCTATGGGAAACACTGACTTCCTTAATATGTTTTTGCCATTAATTGTATGTATCTGTATGGAAATGTCAGTGTACCTGACTGGATATTTACGAGTGGGGGGCCCTTTAAGAGTGTGTGCCCAGGGGCGCATTATCTCATAATCCGTCTATGAATTTATCACTCAATTCCTTTGCAAAGGCAGTTAGTAGGATACGAGGCAACTGTTTTCACAAGTTAAGCTGTTCTTTCTATTAGTAAATGCTGTTTGCAAAAACTCATCACTACAGCAAATGTGCCAAAAAGTAGTCGCAGAGATCTTGCAAGGGCAAAAAATTTCCGTCTGCGCCCTACGGGTGCGAGCATCTTGGTGTTTTTTTTTGTTGGGGGGGGGGGGGGGGGGAGGCACCACTGACAATTTAAGCTTAGGGCACCCAAAAGCTTAGCAGCGGCCCTGTATACAAGCCTAATAAAAGATCCCTTTTTTTAGAGATGAACAAGATGAACTTTTTTATGCTGATGTTTTACACTTAACATAGCCTACAATTCCCAGAGACCATTTACATCAATGTCAATTAGGCTAAGATTTAATCTTAGTGTATAAATATATCACTTCACTACAAAGTATGTGACTCTAGGTAGTCTTCACTTTTAAATAAATCTATGCAAGAGAGTTAAACCTGCATGCTAATTATTGTTTTTGTATGCCCTAAGGTCATTTATTATGGAAATATTTATATTCATCATGACGTGTTGCATGGTGATGGGTGTTGCATTCTGATTTGAGCATCAGTTCAAGGCTAGTATGAGACTCCTGTCAGCGTCAAGATTTTTGGTTGGATCTAAATGTTTCTGTAGTAGTCTATGTGTGGTGAGTCTGTACTTGTCTTTAGCTACACTTTCCTGTAAATCTGTGGCCTTAATGCCATAGTAAATTTAAACATTTTGTGTAAAGTTGAAGGACAGGGGCATTTCATGTGAAGTCACCCTGGGGCACTCTAAGGGGTTAATCCGGGCCTGCTAGGAGATGATGTGAATGAAGGGTATATCTTCCTGGTTGTGAACTCCTTAAAAGGCCAGGACACACCGGCCCGATAATCGGCCATCAGACATGGTCGAAGAGTCTGGAGGGGGCGGGGACACAAATCTGTTTAGAGTGTTCGGTGACGTCGGCCGTCGTAGATGTCGTTGGGCTTCTTTTCAGGCGATTGAACATGTTCAATCGGCGTCGGGCAGTCTTTCAGTCGGAGCAATTTGATTGGTGGAGGGCTAGCGAATCAGTAAAGCCCGGAAGTGAGGCGGGTAGCACAAACGGCTGACATCAGTATTGCATCGCTAGCCATTGTTTTAATGTGTTTGTTTGTTTCGTTCAGCGAGTACTCACATGCATCAACCCTTCTTGACTGCTCGACACCATGCTCGACACTCTCTGCTAAAAATGGTGCTCTTTATGGTCCATAGATATAAATACGTATTTACATCTATGTTTATGGTCTAGAGAGCCGTCCCATCATTTCCGGCTTCCGTATTTTTTTGGGCCACAGTACAGATTAGCGCCGCCTGCTGTTATGGAGACATTACGTCCTGCGCAAGCGCAGAGCGTACGGAAAGTCAGTAGTCGGCTCGGTGTGTTCTTGGCACTTTTTTGGCCGCGACGGGAAGACTGGAGCTGCCTGAATCGGCAGACTCCATTTTCGGCCGACGGTCGGTAGTCGGACCGGTGTGTCCTGGCCTTAATACGCACAGCTGAGACGGATTTTCCATTACTGGCAGTAACAGCAGCCAAATCCCTTAACATCAATGTGTTCTGTGTTTCCTTTGGAGCTGGGAAAAATTTTCAATATTTAGAAGCTCATGAGATGGTGAGGGCACTAGGTCCAGATCGATGTGTAGCCTGACCAGTGTTCAAAGCATTTACTGGTTGTGACACTTAGGGTGGCAGGGACTAGAAGACAGGGTGGGATACATGGAGGAGCTTTGATGACATCAAGAGAGCCTTCTGTGTCTTGGCTGACTCCATAGACAACTGGGAATCAGTCTATCAGGCACACAATCAGCTCTTCAACCAGAAATGTACAACAATTAAGTTATTGAATTGAGATATATGTTTATATGTAATTATTAGCATGTTGTTCATAGAACCTCCGCATTCCTCATTCTTGTAAAAGTAGGATTAGGTCCATTTTTAATTTTCAATTGATGTTTATGCAAATGTATTTGGGGTGTTACACAAAACTTTATGTGAGTAAAAGTCTCTGCTTGCAACTTACCTTGCCTGGTACTGGAAAATATGTAAAATTCCACTAATATTAGATGATTTTACTATAATTTTGTTCCCTGAATGCCAGGTATATGTACTAAAGTAGTTTCCAGCATGTTTTAAGTAGTGCCACTGTCTTCCTCATCCTTGAAAATGTAGGATTAGCCACCAGAACCAAGATCATATGTGGTCTAGAAGCTAAGCTACATGTCGGCGGCCATTTTTAATTTTTTTTAAATGGCCGCCACAGGTGCCATAGGAAAAATTGGCGATGGCCCTATAGCCAAAAATCTTCCTTAGGGCATGCTCTAACAGTGTGCCAAAGCTCATGTTTGTATCATCAAAAGCACAATTCCTTCATATATTGCACCTATCTGATGGACTATATGGCAGGCCCAAGACTCTAAATTGGAACTACATATACCTATTCCCTGGACTGTAGGGAGTAGGAATATGTAGTTCTTATCAAAATTCTAGGTTAGTTAGTTAGTTAAATAGTTAGATACTGCAACACAGTTTAATTTTTACTACATTTATTAGTTTATTTAATTAAAAAAAGAAAATATTGGTGTAATATAACATTTTTTGCAGTTTTTTTGCCGTTTTTGTCCAGAAAAATAGTGAAAATGTATTTGAATGTTAAAAATAACTAGTTTACTGAGTTCCTTGAGTCAGAATTATATGGAAAAATGTGTTAATTTGCATCCGTATGTTTTTTTCTTCAAAAGTTATGCTTTCTTCTATTTTGCTGTTTTCAATTTCGAAATTGGTAAATTTGTAATAAACTGTTAAAAAATTAACCAAAAAACCCCTTAGTTCCGCCTGTTACCTGGCAGAATCTTAAAATAGACACTTCAAGGATTAGAAAAAAACAGGTTGCAAAAAAAAAGCCACCCTATGCGCATGGACCTATTCTTCCATCTAGACTACTATTGTCTAAACTGAAATCTATTATGATCTGTTATGCACAGTTACCATGACAACAACAAAGTACGCAGCAATGATGAAGATTCCAAGAAACACGATCTTCACACACATCTCAAATAACAAACACACACTGTCACTCAGAATTCCAAGAAACACAATCTTCACACACATCTCAAATAACAAACACACACTCTCACCCAGAACACACAGTAAAAACACTAGCATCAAACCCCAACACAGAAATTACAAACTTTCAATCTTCACAGTTTACAGTTTGAATGATTTGAGTTACTTAAAGGTGCAGTGTGTAATATGACATCATCAAGAAAGTTCTACAAAGTTCTAGAATGCAACACTCCCTGGGTAACCCCAACCCTTTCGAATAATAACAGAAGCTACAGTGGCCTTCAAGGACAAGAACAATTCTAAATTTTAAACAATACATCTGATGACATTCCAACTATGACACTTTTAAGATGGCGGCACTAGGCCTTGGTCCAAAATATGCAGAAATATGGACATAATATGAGACCCTTTCTAAGGGAAAAAAATAATAATTCAAAAAATTCAGCTATTATGCACTAAATTAAATGTACTTATGGATATTATAATTACTTTCTACAAAATCTGCTAGGAAATAAAACCCAAAATTCTACACACTGCAGGTTTAACAAAAATTATTAGGAATTTCTCTGAGGAAAGAGGGAAATTCTTTCACATGATAATTTTTATTTTATAACAATTTTTCTTTCAGGTAAAGGAAAAGGAATGCAAATCAGCAGTTCGCTGATATAGATTTTATATTTATTTATTACATTTGAAAATATATCAATGTCAGCCAGCACTCTCTTTACATCTCCCTCATTTTTATTGCATCCTCCTCTTCCTCCGGTTTGGGCCTGTTGGTACTATTGGAAAAATATATTTTACAGTAAAAACTGTTACTGCAGTATATCTGTGTAGATATTCTATAATTGTCATACAGAAATAAATTCCTGAAATGTTTTCATTTACTGTAAGGATACAACTCTGACCTATTTGTTCTGTGAAAGATTCACATTACAGATGCAACTTTAGATTTTTGCAGATTGGGTTGCACTCTCAACCCTGCCTCTCTCAATGAGAGACCATGATTCACAACAGGGTCTATCAGTGTAGCCCTCACTGTATTTCATCAGAAATGACAGCTCTATATCTTCTAGGTCTTCCTCCAAGCATTTACTCTCCCTGCCCCTGTCTTCTTTGGTTCATTTAAAACAAATATTCTGAGCTTTCCCTTCATTCAAATTCAAAAAAACTTTATTTGTCCCCAGGGGGCAATTGAAGGCACATAGAGCAGCAACATTACAAAGGACAAGGCCATGTCCAAACATAAAACAAACAAAAACACAGCGTTGCTACCTGGCAGACAATACACACAAGCACAGGTGTCTACAAATACACAAATATATATAATATGTATAAAATATGCAAAGTGCATGTTTATAAATGGAGAACTGACTCTCAACAGTGTAAAATGTGTCAAATATGACAGAAATATAAAGTGCAATCAATTAAAAAAAAAGTATAGTAAGTATAAGTAAGTATAGTTATAGTGTATATGTTCACTTACACATCTAAAACAAGACACTTTCTATGGATTTCAGATGAAATTCCAATCTGCAGTGTTTGAAATGCACCAGGCTGAATTCCAATCTGTTTTGAATTTTTGGTTAACAGTGTGTTCGCATTTGAACAGGAGTTTTGAAAACTGTGTTTAAGCAATGAAAACCGAACTGGAGTTTGGTCCACATGAAAGTTTGAGGTTTGCACATGTAGCTCCAGTTGTGCCAACTTTCATTTAGCAATCGAAAAAAACTGTGAATGCTATGTGCACTGACACAGGAAACACACACACCTTTATTTGAGTCCCACAATGTTGGAACTCAAGGTTTGTTTTTCTCTCTCCACTTCCAGAGCACAAATATTTCCCCAGACAAAGTGGCGGGTGCATGGTATCAATAACTTACTAATAGACTATAGACTAAATTGGCGATTCACATCCATGCACAGTGTGTATTGAGTTTATTTAAAAACAATTGGAAATGGGGCTGCCCTCAGTTGCCCATGCACTGTGTATAGTCTATAGCCTATTTCAGCCTCGTCTGTGGAAAAAAAGATACAGTAGCTGGACAACAGAGTTCTTCTGCTTCGTTCCTCTCACTGCATTTAAATGCATTCATTATATTACAGAGAAATATGTCCCATAAAAGAAAAAGCGCTCCAAGCCCAACCCAGAGGACCCTCCATAATTTTGTATTTTATATTAATATTTTTATGGAAAATCCATGTGTCCTTCTTCAATAGCTTCTAATTCATCTGACCCAGTGTCTCCAAATTATTTGTTCACACAAAATTTCTCAGATTTAGCCTCTTAATTTTCCTCTCAAAGTGCACCAGATTCATGCATTTCATTTTAAAAAGGTTAAAAAAATCCCCCTAGAAGGCTCTGAATCTTGGCTGTCTAATATTTTTGCACAGCCGCACAGTGGAGGCACTAGCGGAAAACACTGGGTGTGTGAATGATATTTAAAAAAGATCTATAGTTTCAGCGGCACTAACATTGGAGAGGGGCCCCCTAATCATATTTCGCTTAGGGCCCCATGAAGGCTTGGGCTGGCTCTGGACAGGTGTGATGTCCGACAGGTGTATGTGTCGGGAAAGGAAGATGATTCTTTATATATATCTTTGCTCTGACCTAGAATGCAGAGCCGACCGACCTGTTTGGTACGGGATTTTCCATGTGTCAATCTTTTCAATCAAAACTTATATAACAAAGATGATTAAAACACACACACCCTGAGTTTCAACATACATAATAGATACAGGTGTGTGTGTTTTCTGTGAAGGCCCGCCCACAAAAATGTCACTCGACCATCAAATGTACTCCTAACAATGAGTGTGCGTGCATGCGCTGTGTGTCTATGTGTGAGTGTCTGTGTGTGCATGCGTTCTGTGTGTGTGTGTGTGTGTGTGTGTGTGTGTGTGTGTGTGTGTGTGTCTGTGGTCACATAGGTTAATACAGAGTAAATATAACCACAAGTCAAACTTTTCCGTTTTACACTTTTATAAAAAAAAAAAGTGATTTAAAAGGGAGCTCTGGACTTTGTCTGACAGGAATTGGCAGAGTTCCAGAGTGTCAGAAAATCCTATGTCATAGTTTACAGGAAACCTGGCCACTCCTTTTATAATAATAGGTCCATGTGCCACTCCCCACACCCTAAAGGCGAAACAAGAAATCTAAATTAAGTAATCGATTCAGAGGGTTGAAATGTTAGTAAGACAGTTGGCTGGTGTCCTGACATTGGTAGAAACAAGTCCCTATTGTCTGAACCAAAATCCCTCCCAACAACCATGAGAAAAACAAAGTACACTTCATCTGACCTGGAATAACAGCAATGATGAGGAAGTTTCAAACCAGAACACACTGGCACGCACTGCAACACACACATACACAAAAACAAATCGAACGAACACACCCAACTGTTCATCAAATCCTGCCATGTTTCCATCTAATGTGAAGCAAATCTTTTGAAAAAAAAAAATTGCGAATAAGGTGCATTACCAACAAGTGGTTTGAGCGGATAAACTGCATGCGTTCTCGCACCAAGCAGGGATTAAGGCATTATGGTCCTTCACACCGAAAGCGTTGCAAGCGAGGGCCATCCCTTCTAACGCCCGAAACGCACGCTTGATCATATTTTGGTTTATTTTGGTTCATCGCCTCAAAAGTTCAATATTTTCACTATAGCCATGTTATCCATTGGTCCGTTGTCAGTCATGTTTGTTAATGTTCGCTACGTAAAAACTCATTCGAAAACTTTTTTTTAATTTTTTGCGTTTCCGTCACGTTAATTCAAATTCAATCGGTAATTCAAAGTTTTCCTTAAAGTGGACCTATAATACTTTTCGACTTTTATGACCTATAAACGTTGTTATAATGATTTATAGTCATGTTTAACCATACTAGCGTATCAAATAATTACGTACATGCATTTAAATGTATTCCCTGCAGACCGTCTGGGGTGGTTATGCAGAGCGAGGGGAGGGGGCGGAGATGGCCGAAGCACAGTGTTGACAGGGCATGCTGAATCGCCCAGATGAGAGGAAGCGTTTCCCGAAAATATACATAGTTTTTTGTGATGCGATTCGTGTCAGGTTGCTCTATAGCAGTTTTTAATAAGAAATTAAGACCAGAAAAGTAGTAAAATAGGAGATCTTTAAAGCAGGATGATTGAAAAAGTTGTTTCTGATCTCTGACATCCAAGAAAAAGAACTCCAGCCCCACATGCACTACTCTCCAAATAAATGATAGGACTTCTTCTCAGGCTTCATAGGGAGGCAATAAGTAAGTTTAATTAATATTATTTTTTTAAATATTTGCTAGTTTTGATTAGCACTGCAGTTGACTTGACCTTTAAAGGGGAGTACATGTAGTCCTAACACTAGAATGAAAAGCCAGGCCAACCTGTTGGGTACAGGACATCCCACATCGTAAATCATAAATCTTTTTCATTAAAACTTATACAACAAAGATGATTAAAACACACACACCCTGAGTTTCAACATTGCGGGAATAGATACAGGTGTGTGTGTTTTCTGTGAAGGCCCGCCCACAAAAATGTCACTCGACTATCAAATGTACTCCTAACAATGAGTGTGCGTGCATGCGCTGTGTGTCTATGTGTGAGTGTCTGTGTGTGCATGCGTTCTGTGTGTGTGTGTGTGTGTGTGTGTGTGTGTGTGTGTGTGTGTGTGTGTCTGTGGTCACATAGGTTAATACAGAGTAAATATAACCACAAGTCAAACTTTTCCGTTTTACACTTTTATAAAAAAAAAAGTGATTTAAAAGGGAGCTCTGGACTTTGTCTGACAGGAATTGGCAGAGTTCCAGAGTGTCAGAAAATCCTATGTCATAGTTTACAGGAAACCTGGCCACTCCTTTTATAATAATAGGTCCATGTGCCACTCCCCACACCCTAAAGGCGAAACAAGAAATCTAAATTAAGTAATCGATTCAGAGGGTTGAAATGTTAGTAAGACAGTTGGCTGGTGTCCTGACATTGGTAGAAACAAGTCCCTATTGTCTGAACCAAAATCCCTCCCAACAACCATGAGAAAAACAAAGTACACTTCATCTGACCTGGAATAACAGCAATGATGAGGAAGTTTCAAACCAGAACACACTGGCACACACTGCAACACACACATACACAAAAACAAATCGAACGAACACACCCAACTGTTCATCAAATCCTGCCATGTTTCCATCTAATGTGAAGCAAATCTTTTGAAAAAAAAAAAATGCGAATAAGGTGCATTACCAACAAGTGGTTTGAGCGGATAAACTGCATGCGTTCTCGCACCAAGCAGGGATTAAGGCATTATGGTCCTTCACACCGAAAGCGTTGCAAGCGAGGGCCATCCCTTCTAACGCCCGAAACGCACGCTTGATCATATTTTGGTTTATTTTGGTTCATCGCCTCAAAAGTTCAATATTTTCACTATAGCCATGTTATCCATTGGTCCGTTGTCAGTCATGTTTGTTAATGTTCGTGTTAGTGCAGGCCCTTCCACACTAGTGTCACACCATTGTCAAATGTACTCCACCACACACACACACACACACACACACACACACACACACACACACACACACACACACACACACACACACACACACACACACACACACACACACGTAGAGAATAAAAAACAAATGTAAAATTCTACTGTTTATGTAATATTAAAACATCTGAAAAGAGTTCAATCCAAATAAATCAAAATTAAAGATATTCATTTAAGTTTGATAAACTTTACAGAAATTCAGTTTAGATGAGGTTTAGGGCTATAAGCTCTGGTTCCTATTAAACAATAGATGTGTTGCAGTGTCCATCCGCCCATCCACACTAACCCTCTCTCATGGATTTCATACATCCCTAAAGTGGACTGTACCCTCTTAACCTTAAACAAGCTCTCATTCTCTAAAAGATTTGTAGTTGAGATGAACATGATTCCTATTAAAAAACGTCATGTGTGATATGTATTGAATGTACAGAAAGTTTTGAACAATCCAGGAGAATAAATATTGTGTCTCAATCCAGAACCTGAGAGCCTAACTGCATTATATTCTGTTATATTTGTGTCTGGAGGAACATGAATTCATGAAACATGATGTAAGACAGAGCCGGCCCGAGGCATAAGCGAACTATGCGGTTGCTTAGGGCCCCCGACCTGAGTTTGTGTTTTTGATATTAACATCATATTTTGCAAATGTAAGTTATCATACAAAAAAAGGAATACACGGTTTTGGTCCAGATAATTTATCGCCTAATAATTAGTGTGAATGCTGGAGCATTCACACTATTGTTATTCAAATCTTTATTATTAGTGTGAATGCTGGAGCTTCCAGCATTCACACTATTGTTATCCAAATCTTTATTATTCCGCTACTTCTTCCGTACGTTTTTTGGACCTTCATACCTCCTTCAAATCTTCAGCTATTTTAACCATACAAATACCAAAATGTTCAGCTCTTTAAGGACATGTGTGGACCTTTTTTAACATTTTTCGACCTTTTCAAATATTTCAAATATTCAGCTTTTTAACAAATTATTTTAACATTGAAGCGGATAGGAGCAGCATTCCAAACCGCTAAAACTTCCTCTGCTTTGAAACCTATCTCCTCCCGCATTTTTTCAGCTACAGACTCCATTCAAACGTTAAACAATTCACATTAATTACAGCTATTAAATTCTTATTCAACTTTTTAAAATCTTAAACAGTCTTTAAACAAACATAGTTTTAGTTTTAAGCTTTTTTCAACCTCTTTCTAAATTTATAATGGGATCCGGATGGGACGGAATGTTCAGAAGCAGAGTGGGGGAACCAACTGTTACAGTGTAGAACTGGTGTAAAAATACACCAAAACCTTCCACATAACTGCCTCTCACTCCCACAAATTAAACCCTACGCGGATAATTTTTACATCAAAATGTAGGACATATTCTGTCGGTCGCATAGATGTGACTACTGAAGCAATCGGACCTACACAATGGGAGGTCTGGGCTTCCAAGCTAAATGGTGTCCAACCAACTGCCGTCTTGATAACTGAGACATGACATTTCTGGAGAAAGGCAGACTGTACCACACCTTTAAAATGCTCTGGTTCTCATATTCTTCACATTACAGACATACTCTTCACACTGTGTCTTCATCAGATTCTTTTGGTTCTAACAATAAAATAATTTTGTCAGTTAGACTCACGGTCCGTCAGTTAGAGGCAGCGGTTTGAGGTGACGTTTTGGATGAAATTACCTCTCTGAGGCCTCTAAAAGGTGGGATTTCTGCCTGATCACAGACCCTCAATAAGACATACACTCACCTTGGTGACTCACTCTGCCCATTAAAGGGCAATTTCACTTATTTTCTTGATTATTTTTTTCTTTTTTCCGCTTTATTAGACAGTTCGGAGAGGCACAGTTGAAATGGGGCAAACACTCTGCTCTTTGAAGGTCTATTTCACACATCATTTTTTTTTCATGTCTTTCAATTATAATTTTATCTAGACATTTTTAAATATTCAACATCATTCCTATAAGAGTTAAACAATTCACTACTGTTAATACTTAAGACTGTTTCTTACTTTTCCACATCTTCATACTCCTTTAGCTGATTCATATACATTCAAGCCATCAAGGTAGTTTAGCTCCAAGTCTATTCAATTACTATTTCATAGTTTTAAGATTTTTATCCATGTCTTTCAACTTCTTCATAATTTCAGCAAGAAATGTTATTCAAACCTCTATATATTCAACTTTTCAACTCCTTTTAAACTTATTTTACACAATTATGACCTTTATCAACTTCAACAACTTTATAAACCTTTATAGACCTTTTTCAAATCTTCATACTCAGCTATCCAGTTTAGCGTAAGCTGTTTCAGCATTCACACGCATTTTCAGCAGGAAATGCATTTTCTAGTTATTAGTGTGAATGCTGGAGCTTCCAGCATTCACACTATTGTTATCCAAATCTTTATTAGTGTGAATGCTGGAGCTTCCAGCATTCACACTATTGTTATCCAAATCTTTATTAAACTTATTTTTCCGCTTCCGTACGTTTTTTGGCTCTCTTCAACTCCTTCAAATCTTCAGCTATTTCAACCATACAAATACCAAAATGTTCAGCTCTTTAAGGACATGTTTGGACCTCTTTTAACATTTTTCTACCTTTTAAACTTTTTA
Source organism: Ammodytes marinus (assembly GCF_949987685.1). Lineage (NCBI taxonomy): Eukaryota > Metazoa > Chordata > Actinopteri > Uranoscopiformes > Ammodytidae > Ammodytes > Ammodytes marinus. The sequence goes on from NC_137220.1 coordinate 3,817,723, forward strand.
AAATATTCAGCTTTTTAACCAACTTATTTAACACTGAAGCGGATGGGAGCAGCCTCCAAATCCTTCAAAAGTGTAACTCCTTCAAATTTTCAGCTATTTAAACCATTCAATAATCACAATGTTCAGCTCTTTCAGCACACTATTAAACACATTTCAACATGTTTCAATCTTTTAAACTATTTCAAATATTCAGCTTTTTAACAAATTATTTTAACATTGACGCGGATAGGAGCAGCATTCCAAACCGCTAAAACTTCCTCCGCTTTGAAACCTATCTCCTCCCGCATTTTTTCAGCTACAACCTCCATTCAAACGTTAAACAATTCACATTAATTACAGCTATTCAATTCCTATTCAACTTTTTAAAATCTTAAACAGTCTTTGAACAAACATAGTTTTAGTTTTAAGCTTTTTTCAACCTCTTTCTAAATTTATAATGGGATCCGGATGGGACGGAATGTTCAGAGGCAGAGTGGGGGAACCAACTGTTACAGTGTAGAACTCGTGTAAAAATACACCAAAACCTTCCACATAACTGCCTCTCACTCCCACAAATTAAACCCTACGCGGATAATTTTTACATAAAAATGTAGGACATATTCTGCCGGTCGCATAGATGTGACTACTGAAGCAATCGGACCTACACAATGGAAGTTTTGGGCTTCCAAGCTAAATGGTGTCCAACCAACTGCCGCCTTGATAACTGAGACATGACATTTCTGGAGAAAGGCAGACTGTACCACACCTTTAAAATGCTCTGGTTCTCATATTCTTCACATTACAGACATAATCTTCACACTGTGTCTTTATCAGATTCTTCTGGTTCTAACAATAAAATAATTTTGTCAGTTAGACTCACGGTCCGTCAGTTAGAGGCAGCGGTTTTAGGTGAGGTTTTGGATGAAATGACCTCTCTGAGGCCTCTAAAAGTTGGGATTTCTGCCTGATCACAGACCCTCAATAAGACATACACTCACCTTGCTGACTCACTCTGCCCATTAAAGGGCAATTTAACTTTTTTTCTTGATTATTTTTTTCTTTTTTCCGCTTTATTAGACAGTTCGGAGAGGCACAGTTGAAATGGGGCAAACACTCTGCTCTTTGAAGGCCTATTTCACACATCATTTTTTTTTTCATGTCTTTCAGTAATAATTTTATCTAGACATTTTTAAATATTCAACATCATTCCTATAAGAGTTAAACAATTCACTACTGTTCATACTTAAGACTGTTTCTTACTTTTCCACATCTTCATACTCCTTTAGCTGATTCATATACATTCAAGCCATCAAGGTAGTTTAGCTCCAAGTCTATTCAATTACTATTTCATAGTTTTAAGATTTTTATCCATGTCTTTCAACTTCTTCATAATTTCAGCAAGAAATGTTATTCAAACCTCTATATATTCAACTTTTCAACTCCTTTTAAACTTATTTTACACAATTATGACCTTTATAAACTTCAACAACTTTATAAACCTTTATAGACATTTTCAAATCTTCATACTCAGCTATCCAGTTTAGCGTAAGCTGTTTCAGCATTCACACGCATTTTCAGCAGGAAATGCATTTTCTAGTTATTAAACTTATTATATTTCCGCTTCCGTACGTTTTTTGGCTCTCTTCAACTCCTTCAAATCTTCAGCTATTTCAACCATACAAATACCAAAATGTTCAGCTCTTTAAGGACATGTGTGGACATCTTTTAACATTTTTCTACCTTTTAAACTTTTTAAAATATTCAGCTTTTTAACCAACTTTTTTAACACTGAAGCGGATGGGAACAGCCTCCAAACCCTTCAAAACTGTAACTCCTTCAAATTTTCAGCTATTTAAACCATTCAAGAATCACAGTGTTCTGCTCTTTCAGCACACTATTAAACACATTTCAACATGTTTCAATCTTTTAAAATATTTAAAATATTCAGCTTTTTAACAAATTATTTTAACACTGAAGCGGGTGGGAGCAGCATTCCAAACCGCTAAAACTTCATCCGCTTTGAAACCTATCTCCTCCGGCATTTTTTCAGCTACAGCCTCCATTCAAACTTTAAACAATTCACATGAATTGCAGCTATTAAAATCCTATTCAACTTTTTAAAATCTTAAACTGTCTTTGAACAAGCACAGTTTTAGTTTTAAGCTTTTTTCAGCCTCTTTCTAAATTTATAATGGGATCCGGATGGGACGGAATGTTCAGAGGCAGAGTGGGGAAACCAACTGTTACAGTGTAGAACTGGTGTAAAAATACACCAAAACCTTCCACATAACTGCCTCTCACTCCCACAAATTAAACCCTACGTGGATAATTTTGACATCAAAATGTAGGACATATTCTTCCGGTCGCATAGATGTGACTACTGAAGCAATCGGACCTACACAATGGGAGGTCTGGGCTTCCAAGCTAAATGGTGTTCAACCAACTGCCGCCTCGATAACTGAGACAGGAAATTTCTGGAGAAAGGCAGACTGTACCACACCTTTGAAATGCTCTGGTTCTCATATTCTTCACATTACAGACATAATCTTCACACTGTGTCTTCATCAGATTCTTCTGGTTCTAACAATAAAATAATTTTGTCAGTTAGACTCACGGTCCGTCAGTTAGAGGCAGCGGTTTGAGGTGAGGTTTTTGATGAAATTACCTCTCTGAGGCCTCTAAAAGGTGGGATTTCTGCCTGATCACAGACCCTCAATAAGACATACACTCACCTTGGTGACTCACTCTGCCCATTAAAGGGCAATTTCACTTTTTTTTCTTGATTATTTTTTTCCTTTTTCCGCTTTATTAGACAGTTCGGAGAGGCACAGTTGAAATGGGGCAAACACTCTGCTCTTTGAAGGCCTATTTCACACATAATTCTTTTTTTCATGTCTTTCAATTATAATTTTATCTAGACATTTTTAAATATTCAACATCATTCCTATAAGAGTTAAACAATTCACTGCTGTTCATACTTAAGACTGTTTCTTACTTTTCCACATCTTCATACTCCTTTAGCTGATTCATATACATTCAAGCCATCAAGGTAGTTAAGCTCCAAGTCTATTCAATTACTATTTCATAGTTTTAACATTTTTATCCATGTCTTTCAACTTCTTCATAATTTCAGCAAGAAATGTTATTCAAACCTCTATATATTCAACTTTTCAACTCCTTTTAAACTTATTTTACACAATTATGACCTTTATAAACTTTAACAACTTTATAAATCTTCATAGACCCTTTTAAACTTTTTCAAATCTTCATACTCAGCTATCCAGTTTAGCGTAAGCTGTTTCAGCATTCACACGCATTTTCAGCAGGAAATGCATTTTCTAGTTTTTATTAGTGTGAATGCTGGAGCTTCCAGCATTCACACTATTGTTATCCAAATCTTTATTAGTGTGAATGCTGGAGCTTCCAGCATTCACACTATTGTTATCCAAATCTTTATTATTCCACTTCTTCCGTACGTTTTTTGGACCTTCATACATCCTTCAAATCTTCAGCTATTTTAACCATACAAATACCAAAATGTTCAGCTCTTTAAGGACATGTGTGGACCTCTTTTAACATTTTTCTACCTTTTAAACTTTTTAAAATATTCAGCTTTTTAACAAATTATTTTAACACTGAAGCGGGTGGGAGCAGCATTCCAAACCGCTAAAACTTCATCCTCTTTGAAACCTATCTCCTCCCGCATTTTTTCAGCTAGAGACTCCATTCAAACTTTAAACAATTCACATGAATTGCAGCTATTAAAATCCTATTCAACTTTTTAAAATCTTAAACTGTCTTTGAACAAGCACAGTTTTAGTTTTAAGCTTTTTTCAGCCTCTTTCTAAATTTATAATGGGATCCGGATGGGACGGAATGTTCAGAGGCAGAGTGGGGAAACCAACTGTTACAGTGTAGAACTGGTGTAAAAATACACCAAAACCTTCCACATAACTGCCTCTCACTCCCACAAATTAAACCCTACGTGGATAATTTTTACATAAAAATGTAGGACATATTCTTCCGGTCGCATAGATGTGACTACTGAAGCAATCGGACCTACACAATGGGAGGTCTGGGCTTCCAAGCTAAATGGTGTCCAACCAACTGCCGCCTTGATAACTGAGACAGGAAATTTCTGGAGAAAGGCAGACTGTACCACACCTTTAAAATGCTCTGTTTCTCATTCTCTTCACATTACAGACATAATCTTCACACTGTGTCTTCATCAGATTCTTCTGGTTCTAACAATAAAATAATTTTGTCAGTTAGACTCACGGTCCGTCAGTTAGAGGCAGCGGTTTGAGGTGACATTTTGGATGAAATGACCTCTCTGAGGCTTCTAAAAGGTGGGATTTCTGCCTGATCACAGACCCTCAATAAGATATACACTCACCTTGGTGACTGACTCTGCCCATTAAAGGGCAATTTCACTTTTTTTTCTTGATTATTTTTTTCTTTTTTCCACTTTATTAGACAGTTCGGATAGGCACAGTTGAAATGGGGAAAACACTCTGCTCTTTGAAGGCCTATATCACACATCATTTTTTTTCATGTCTTTCAATTGTAATTTTATCTAGACATTTTTAAATATTCAACATCATTCCTATAAGAGTTAAACAATTCACTACTGTTCATACTTAAGACTGTTTCTTACTTTTCCACATCTTCATACTCCTTTAGCTGATTCATATACATTCAAGCCATCAAGGTAGTTTAGCTCCAAGTCTATTCAATTATTATTTCACAGTTTTAAGATTTTTATCCATGTCTTTCAACTTCTTCATAATTTCAGCAAGAAATGTTATTCAAACCTCTATATATTCAACATTTCAACTCCTTTTAAACTTATTTTACAAAATTATGACCTTTATAAACTTCAACAACTTTATAAACCTTTATAGACCTTTTTCAAATCTTCATACTCAGCTATCCAGTTTAGCGTAAGCTGTTTCAGCATTCACACGCATTTTCAGCAGGAAATGCATTTTCTAGTTATTATTCCGCTACTTCTTCCGTCCGTTTTTTGGACCTTCATACCTCCTTCAAATCTTCAGCTATTTTAACCATACAAATACCAAAATGTTCAGCTCTTTAAGGACATGTGTGGACCTCTTTTAAAATGTTTCTACCTTTTCAAATATTTCAAATATTCAGCTTTTTAACAAATTATTTTAACATTGAAGCGGATAGGAGCAGCATTCCAAACCGCTAAAACTTCCTCTGCTTTGAAACCTATCTCCTCCCGCATTTTTTCAGCTAGAGACTCCATTCAAACGTTAAACAATTCACATTAATTACAGCTATTAAATTCCTATTCAACTTTTTAAAATCTTCAACTGTCTTTGAACAAATACAGTTTTAGTTTTAAGCTTTTTTTAACCTCTTTCTAAATTTATAATGGGATCCGGATGGGACGGAATGTTCAGAGGCAGAGTGGGGGAACCAACTGTTACAGTGTAGAACTGGTGTAAAAATACACCAAAACCTTCCACATAACTGCCTCTCACTCCCACAAATTAAATCCTACGCGGATCATTTTTACATCGAAATGTAGGACATATTCTGCCGGTCGCATAGATGTGACTACTGAAGCAATCGGACCTACACCATGGGAGGTCTGGGCTTCCAAGCTAAATGGTGTCCAACCAACTGCCGCCTTGATAACTGAGACATGACATTTCTGGAGAAAGGCAGACTGTACCACACCTTTAAAATGCTCTGGTTCTCATATTCTTCACATTACAGACATAATCTTCACACTGTGTCTTCATCAGATTCTTCTGGTTCTAACAATAAAATATTTTTTTCAGTTAGACTCACGGTCCGTCAGTTAGAGGCAGCGGTTTGAGGTGACGTTTTGGATGAAATGACCTCTCCGAGGCCTCTAAAAGGTGGGATTTCTGCCTGATCACAGACCCTCAATAAGACATACACTCACCTTGGTGACTCACTCTGCCCATTAAAGGGCAATTTCACTTTTTTTTCTTGATTATTTTTTTCTTTTTTCCGCTTTATTAGACAGTTCGGAGAGGCATAGTTGAAATGGGGCAAACACTCCGCTCTTTGAAGGCCTATTCCACACATCATTTTTTTTCATGTCTTTCAATTATAATTTTATCTAGACATTTTTAAATATTCAACATCATTCCTATAAGAGTTAAACAATTCACTACTGTTCATACTTAAGACTGTTTCTTACTTTTCCACATCTTCATACTCCTTTAGCTGATTCAAATACATTCAAGCCATCAAGGTAGTTTAGCTCCAAGTCTATTCAATTACTATTTCATAGTTTTAAGATTTTTATCCATGTCTTTCAACTTCTTCATAATTTCAGCAAGAAATGTTATTCAAACCTCTATATATTCAACTTTTCAACTCCTTTTAAACTTATTTTACACAATTATGACCTTTATAAACTTCAACAACTTTATAAACCTTTATAGACCTTTTTCAAATCTTCATACTCAGCTATCCAGTTTAGCGTAAGCTGTTTCAGCATTCACACGCATTTTCAGCAGGAAATGCATTTTCTAGTTATTTTTACTTCTTCCGTACGTTTTTTGGACCTTCATACCTCCTTCAAATCTTCAGCTATTTTAACCATTCAAATACCAAAATGTTCAGCTCTTTAAGGACTTGTTTGGAGCTCTTTTAAAATGTTTCTACCTTTTCAAATATTTCAAATATTCAGCTTTTAACAAATTATTTTAACATTGACGCGGATGGGAGCAGCATTCCAAACCGCTAAAACTTCATCCTCTTTGAAACCTATCTCCTCCCGCATTTTTTCAGCTACAACCTCCATTCAAACTTTAAACAATTCACATTAATTACAGCTACTCAATTCCTATTCAACTTTTTAAAATCTTAAACAGTCTTTGAACAAACATAGTTTTAGTTTTAAGCTTTTTTCAACCTCTTTCTAAATTTATAATGGGATCCGGATGGGACGGAATGTTCAGAGGCAGACTGGGGGAACCAACTGTTACAGTGTAGAATTGTTGTAAAAATACGCCAAAACCTTCCACATAACTGCCTCTCACTCCCACAAATTAAACCCTACGCGGATAATTTTTACATAAAAATGTAGGACATATTCTGCCGGTCGCATAGATGTGACTACTGAAGCAATCGGACCTACACAATGGGAGTTTTGGGCTTCCAAGCTAAATGGTGTCCAACCAACTGCCGCATAGACATGACATTTCTGGAGAAAGGCAGACAGTACCACACGTTTAAAAGGCTCTGGTTCTCAAATTATTCACACTACAGACACACTCTTCACACTGTGTCTTCATCAGATTCTTCTGGTTCTAACAATAAAATAATTTTGTCAGTTAGACTCACGGTCCGTCAGTTAGAGGCAGCGGTTTGAGGTGAAGTTTTGGATGAAATTACCTCTCTGAGGCCTCTAAAAGGTGGGATTTCTGTCTGATCACAGACCCACAATAAGACATACACTCAGCTGGGTGACTCACTCTGCCCATTAAAGGGCAATTTCACTTTTTTTTCTTGATTTTTCTTTCTTCTTTTTTCTGATTTATTAGCCAATTTGGAGAAACAAAGTTGAAATGGGGCAGAAACTATGCTATCTGAAGGCCTATTTCACACATTAACATTTTTTTCATGTCTTTCAATTATAATTTTATCTAGAAATGTTTAAATATTCAACATAATTCCTATTAGAGTTCAACAATTCACTGCCGTTCATACTTAAGACTATTTCTTAATTTTCCACATCTTCATACTCCTTTAGCGGATTCATATAAATTCAAGCCATCAAGGTAGTTTATCTCTAATTCTATTGAATTACTATATACAGTTTTAAGTTTTTTATCAATGCCTTTCAACTTATTGATAATTTCAGCAAGACATATTATTCAAACCTCTATTTATTCAACTTTTCAACTCCTTTTAAATTTCTTTAATACAATTATGACCTTTATACTCTTTAACAACTTTATAAACCTTTTTAAACTTTTTCAAATCTTCATACTCAGCTATCCAGTTTAGCGTAAGCTGTTTCAGCATTCACACGCATTTTCAGCAGGAAATGCATTTTCTAGTTGAATCAGTTCATCTGGGAGGTAATCCGAAGTTAACTGATCACGTCACATTCACATCCATGTCTCAGTTGCCCATGCACTGTGTATAGTCTATTTCAGCCTTGTATGTGAAAAAAAAGGTAGCGTGACAACAGAGGTATTCTGCTTCGTTCCTCTCACTGCACTTAAATGCATTCGTTATATTACAGAGAAATATGTCCCGTAAAAGAAAAACAGTTTCAAGCCCAACCCAGAGGACCCTGCATAATATTTTATTTTAAATTAATATTTTTCTTCTAATTCATCCGACCCAGTGTCTCCAAATCTTTTGTTCACACAAAATTCCTCAGATTTAGCCTCTTAATTTTCCTCTCAAAAGTGCACCAGAATCATGCGTTTCACTCTAAAAAAGTTTTAAAAAAAATCTCCCGGGGGGGCATAGGGTCGGGATCTCAGCTGGCTACTACTTTCACCCAGTTGCACATTGGAGGCACAAGCGGAAAACACTGGGTGTGTGAGGGACATTAAACAAAAGTCAATAATTTGGGGCAGCGCTATCGTTAGAGAGGGGCCCCTTAATCATATTCTGCTTAGGGCCCCATGAAGGCTTGGGCCGGCTCTGGATGTCATAAGTAGAGAAAATTCACAAAGGAGTTTGATCGTTATACTGGGTTGATTATTCACTTCATAAAAAAACGAACAATCCTACCAACCAGACTCAAGCTGTCCCTCAAGTACCCCATCATATTCTGTACCATGAATACCACACAGTCACTGAATCTGTCAAACATTCTGAGTGGCTGCCATGTGTATAAGGGAATGTAAGCTAGATTGCAAGGCAGGATGGACAGAGTTGTGGACTTAAAAGTAAAGGACAATTCACCACCCACTGCTCTTTCTGCTCATTCTTGTTACCAGAGCTTTGCTTCTACCAGTAGGCCTGTATGTGTTCAAGAATTGTTGAAATGTTAACACAAGTGAAGATATTAGGCCTATTTGCGAGTGTGTTCAATTAAATCATTTTCTGTCTGTTTGGGTCAAAAAGTATAGTTGAAGAGAGGTGAGCAGAGAGGTGAGCAGCATCAATAAAAAAACATCCTCATGACTGTTGTTTATCTGTTTGATTCTGAAGACTTTTTTTTCTTTTAAATTACACAATGGGTTAGCAATTGGTTATACTGCATAATATAGCCAACAATACATACACTCAACAAAAATATAAACGCAACACTTTTGTTTTTGCTCCCATTTTTCATGAGATGGACTTAAAGATCTAAAATTAATTCCAGATACACAATTGTACCATTTCTCTCAAACATTGTTCACAAATCTGTCTAAATGTGTGATAGTGAGCACTTCTGCTTTGCTGAGATAATCCATCCCACCTCACAGGTGTGCCACATCAAGATGCTGATCTGACATCATGATTAGTGCACAGGTGTGCCTTAGACTGTCCACAATAAAAGGCCACCCTGAAATGTGCAGTTTTGTCTCACAGCAAAATGCCACAGATGCCACAAGCATTGAGGGAGCGTGCAATAGGCATGCTGACAGCAGGAATGTCAACCAGATCTGTTGCTCGTGCATTGAATGTTCATTTCTCCACCATAAGCCGTCTCCAGCAACTTCGCACAGCCATTGAAGAGGAGTGGACCAACATTCCACAGGCCACAATTGACAATCTGATAAACTCTATGCGAAGAAGATGTGTTGCACTGCATGAGGCAAATGGTGGTCACACCAGATACTGACTGGTTCTGAGTCCCCAGACCCCCAATAAAGCAAAAAAATGCACATTTCAGAGTGGCCTTTTATTGTGGACAGTCTAAGGCACACCTGTGCACTAATCATGATGTCAGATCAGCATCTTGATGTGGCACACCTGTGAGGTGGGATGGATTATCTCAGCAAAGCAGAAGTGCTCACTATCACACATTTAGACAGATTTGTGAACAATGTTTGAGAGAAATGGTACAATTGTGTATCTGGAATTAATTTTAGATCTTTAAGTCCATCTCATGAAAAATGGGAGCAAAAACAAAAGTGTTGCGTTTATATTTTTGTTGAGTGTAACTATTTGACAATAGCATATCTATATTTAAACTGTTTGTAGATAAAGCTCTGTATTTTTCATTATTTAAAAAAAAAAAAAAAAAAGCGTTTTCCCACATCAGCTAGCAATGCCTTTCAAATGCACTTTTATTTTGAAGGACACAATTCGACTATGGTATTGTCACATGACCTCTTTCCTGTTTCACACCATGTGACTTCGTTTTTCGTTTTGAGCACAAAATCAAAAAAGGAATCAGCTGGCAGCCCATTTCCTTATTCAATTCAAATCGAAAATGTATAAAAGGTATCGGCAAAAACGAAAAACGGAGCACTTTGGGCAGTTCTGTTTGTCTTTCGATTCAGACAAAAAAACCAATTCAGTCCGTTATTGGTTTGAAACCAACAGAAGTTTTCAGTTTTTTCAATTTTGATATCAATGAAAAAAGGAATTATACTATAGTACCCAGACCCACAAGGCTTTTGTGTTAGATCAGGCTTGCACAAGCGTTTTAACTCTATGCTGAATAAAGCATTGCACTGCACTGTTTTTCATCCAGTTGGAAAAATTGCTCCCACACTGGACTCTGCACGCACCTTACAGAAATGCTCCTGCAGTGAGCTCGCACACTCGGTTACGTTTCTCTTTACTCCCGTTTACAAACGCGCAACTCTTAAACAAATGAATGAGCATAATACTCTTGTGGCAGTTCAAATGTACGTAGTTTTTCACCAAATCGTGAAGTATCCGTTTGGAGGGGGCCCGAAAAAATGCGGTATGCCTAGTGTAATCTTTCTTCTTAATCCGGGCCTGTTTGCACATGTAGCTCCAGTTGTGCCAACTTTTGTTTAGCAATCGAAAAAAACTGTGAATGCTATGTGCACTGACACAGAAAACACACACACCTTTATTTGAGGCTGTTCCCACAATGTTGGAACTCAAGGTTTGTTTTTCTCTCTCCACTTCCAGAGCACAAATCTTTCCCCAGACAAAGTGGCGGGTGCATGGTATTAATAACTTACTAATAGACTATAGACTAAATTGGCGAGTGTTATAGGCCTATTTAAGCCCTGCACGACACTCTCCGCTGATCACAGTGATGGTGCCGCGGAGACCAAAAACCAAAACCGTCGTGTTTTCCAAAAAATCCTCCCTGGGAGGTGATCTCAAAAACCTGCGGTTTCATGCTTGCGTTTGCTGTTTTCATGTACATGACATAGTGCAACCGCGGGAATATTTCCGCGTTTGCACCGTTTCGTGTTGTCGTGTAAAGTGCCCCTAAATTCGTCCAGAAACCCTGATAAGTTTATGCTGTGTCTTTTTAACAAAGACATATACGGTGCTGCTCGAAAGTTTGTGAACCCTACAGATATTACGTTATTTTTCTGATAAATACTAAACTAGACTTAGAAATTATAATTCATTCTCCAATTCATAACATTGACTTTTCAAATAATGGATTCAAACAAAAGTAAATTATATATATTCTCATTGTTAATTTAACAAAAAATATCTATCAACAAAAAGTCACATTTATGTGCACCTCTTCAGTTAATAGGATTTATACAGCAGTTGGTTCTGAGCGAGTGATTTGATTGGACGAGAGACCTTCTGAGCGTTCTGAAGGAGTGCTGATATTAGCCAACAACAGCACTCGGGACTGTTCACCAAACTGTAGACCAACTGTCAAAATCACTCCGCGGCTCACCGATGAGCCGGAGCTTCACTTGTGTGTTATCTGTGTGTGTGTGTGTGTGTGTGTCTGTGTGTGTGTGTGTGTGTGTGTGTGTGTGTGTGTGTTGTGTGTGTGTGTGTGTGTGTGTGTGTGTGTGTGTGTGTGTGTGTGTGTGTGTGTGTGTGTGTGTGTGTGTGTGTGTGTGTGTGTGACTCAGGTTGACTGTGGCGAGTCTCTCCCCTGTGAGAGGGCATCGCTGCCACACACAGACACACAGACAGAGACAGTGTGCGGTAGTCGCTCACACTCACGTTACTGAAGACAGCAATAGTGTGTGGAGATTATTCAGGCTGCTGAATAATACGAGCGCAGCATAGCTTTAGCCTAGCCTAGCTTTCCCACCTCATTGTATAACGTTACTTCCCCCGGGCCGAAATACACTCATACACTCTGGGAAATGAAGCGTGGGGGTTTGGATTGGGCAGCGGACCTTATTACCAACTAGATTATGAATCCGCCGTTCCGTTTCTTTGTTGATTTTTACGGGACATCAGGCCGCCGTGGTTAATGTGACCAGAGTAAACAAAGCAAGACGAGCTCAATAGCACACTCGAGGTCGCATGTTGTCGCTCTATATCAGCACTGCTGTGTTTCTCTTCGGCACTCGGCCTGCGGCCTCGCGCCTACAACCGAATCACAGCAGTGCTGATATAGAGCGACAACATGCTCTCTCTCGTGTGCTATTGCTTAATTTTAACCTCCTTTTCGCTGCAATAACATCAAACCAAACGGTTTCTGTAAAGACTTGTCAGTCTCTCACATCTGTTTTTGTGGGATTTTTGCCAACTCCTCCTCAAAGAATGCAGCCAGTTGAGACAGGTTTCTGTCATGAACTTCACGCTTCAGGTCCAGCCAAAGCATTTCAGTGAGGGATAAAGTATAGCTTATTACATGGCTACTACAAAAAATAAAGCAATTAATTGAAGCAACATGTTGTTTTAACAGCCAAAAACAGTCCGCTACACGGTCGGAACTCACTCAGTAGCAACGGTTACTATGGGGCCACTCACACTAGGGCCGCGGCCCTGTGCCAAAGCTCATTAGCATACTAAAGTCTAGAACGTTTGGCTAGTGTGACCACGCCATCCGTATTCCAGCACGGAACAGCCCCTTGGCCACGGCACACCTGGGAGAGGTGTGCCGTGGCCAAAGTACAGATGCTAATGAGATGACACGCGCACAAGCAAGCGCACAGGCGGCGTTCCTGACGTGAATTTATTAAGGATGCATTGTCCGTTAACGTCCGCTGCCTTACTAGTCGGCACCAGAATTGCCCACCACTTGGACTTGTAGCTATAATGTGTGAGAATTAACGTGTGTGTAGGCCTAGGTGTGGGCTAATAAAAGAGGGAGAGAGCTAATTAGGTCGGCTCAGAAAGCACAGCAAAAAGGTTTTCGTGTTTACTCACGTTCGTCAGATGATTTTTTTTCTTTTTCCTCCCGTCAGCTGTCATAACTGCATTTACGCATGGCGGTGGAGACGCACCCAAAACAACACACCGCGGCCCGGTGATAAGGAAACAGTAGCCTACACTAAGGTTTAACAAGAAACTTTATAAAGACACTTAAAAAAACGATCTCTGCCCATACAAAAAGTTCTGACTTGGATTTGATGGAGCGATCGATGTGTACAAAACCATCCGGATACATATGGTCTGATGACGGGCCGTTATATTAATAATAAACAGCGTGCTGCACAAATATGAGACTGTTCACCGCGACCTATTACGTCAAGGCTACATTTTAAAAAAAACAATAGCTTAAGGATTCTCGTTGCTCTAATGTGGAAGTGGAATATTTGATGCAAATTTGGCCGGATGAAAATATTCACAAACAGTCGTATAGCCTACAAGTAGACTAAGCTCCAAATCCTAAACGTGCACGGTGACGTAGGCAAGGTGCAAGTGTGCCCAGGCCACGAGCAGTGTGAGCACGGGCCTGCGGGGGGAGTGGGGAGGGGGGGGAATCGTGCTGAATCGTGCTGAGCACGGAACAGGCAAACGGCACTAGTGTGAGTGCGCCCTATGTCAAGCTGCGGCCAACCTTGAAGAGTTTAACAAAAAACAACTTGTTTCCCCAGCAACCCTGAGACCTTGTCTGCTTCAGCTGACTGAAGGCTACGGCTCAGCTGTTAGCTACAGAGCTGCAGCCTGAAGTTACTGTAGCCTATAGGCTAACTGTCAATATGCGGCCAAACGTAGCCTACTCACGTCGTCTTGACTGGATTCCTGTCGGACATTAACCATGACTCCTGTGTTCCCTGTTCTCCTAATACATGCACAGTCATGTTGAAAAAGTATTCCATTGTTTTCTGAACGAGTAGCAGCCCTGTTTGTGGACGTCTATCCATCAAAACTATGACGTAGGTCCTTAGCAACGGTCATTATACCCTTATAACAGACCTGTAGAATGTTGTGATTTACATAGGATTCTCAAAGTGCCATGTAATAAATTGGATTAAGATCTTGACTTTGACTTGAACAATCCAAAACACTGGGGTGAAGCTTAGACCTGAGTCTTCCGTTTACAAAACAAAACCAACAAATGTTACTATGTAAAATACAGCCAGAGAGACAAGGACTGTACAGATAAACACACCACCACATTTCCTAGTGGGGTAGGAGTGATCATCGAGAGGGATTACTTTTGTGTGACTCTATAATTTATATTTTCATTAAAATAGTGCATACTCTGCCTTTAACTTACTTTTAGAGACCTATTAGCAATTGTGTATATTTGTTGCTCTTTTAAATTAGAATTGCGGTGTTGCTTAAGCCTTCCTAACCTCACACATAACATCAACCAATAAATGTAGAATAATTATGATATCGGACAGCAGGGGCGCAACTACCCACTTTCTGGGGGGTATGCAGACACTTAGCAGGCGCCCCCCACCCCCGAATTACAGACTTCCATTTTAAATTACATATTAGAGCAGGTGATCGGCTCAACCATGTCATGTCTGCCTGCACTGATTTCCCCAAAAGTAAAGGACACAGTGAAGAACAGGTTGGTCAGCAAAAATTAAAACCATACTGGGCATTTAGGTTGTTGTGGCCTCACTAGTGTCAGGCATGCAAACTCATAAGACATGAAAAAGGTGACATATCCGAAAACAAACCCCTGTAGGGGGGTCTGGGGTTTCCCCCCCAGAATGTTTTGTGATTTGAACATGTAAAATGGGCAATTAGGTGAACTCTGGTGAAGAGAATTAAAGACAAAGAAAACTTTTATTTCAGTTCAAATGAATAGCAAAATGAGCCAAACAAGTTAGTCAACCAACCTTCTTGACTTTACCCATACAACGTGTGAAGGTATTTACTAAGAAAAACGTTAAAAAAACAGCTCAGAAAAACGGTTAAATTGGAAAAACCTTGTTGATAAAACTTTTTTTTCAAGTGAATGAGAGAGAAAAGGCATTAAATAAGACAAAAAAACTTAGAGCCACCAATCTATCGCACCAAATTCCCTTACAATAAACTATTATATACTCTCTCTCTCTCTCTCTCTCTCTCTCTCTCTCTCTCTCAGGCAGGCAGGTACAGTATCTATAGATGCTTTCATGCGGAGCCCCCATCCACCCTCTGCATGTAAAAGATTCCAACCCCCTTGTATGTCTGAAATGTTGCACCCGGATGCTGCTTTGCAGGTTGAGTGGGTGCCCGGGATGCTTTTCATAACAGTAATGGAGTAGGCAGAAATGTGCCATTGCTTTATAGTTGCTTGTTTCCTCTAGTGTGAGATGTTACATTCCAGAGCCATTTTCTACACAGATTTTTAAAATCACTCTTTCCTGACAAAAAAAAGAAAAGCTTCTTTAAAGGTATTGTTCTTCATGCTTCCTGTAATACTGTATGTGTAACTTACACACTATTCAAACCGATCCTGAATTGTAATGCTTTGGGGGATTCTGAATTGTGATGCCCCCCCCCCCCCCCCTCCCCTCACCCTTCCTTAGCATTGTACATTATACTTAGCATTGCACAACATACTTCAAACTTCAAAACTTTCTTTAATTAAACAGCGACAAAACTGAAGTAATTGTCTTTGGTGCCAGGGATGAACAATCAAAAGTCAGCGCACAGCTTACATCTGTTATGTTAGAAAGCACACACCAAGCTAGAAATCTTGGAGTAGTGATAGATTCCGACTTGAATTTCAAAAAACACATTAAATCAATTACTAAGTCAGCCTACTACCACCTTAAAAATATATCGAGAATTAAAGGGCTAATATCTCAGCAGGACTTAGAAAAACTTGTCCATGCATTTATTTTTAGTAGACTTGACTACTGTAATAGTGTCTTTGCAGGCCTTCCTAAAAAATCAATCAGACAGCTTCAGCTAATTCAGAACGCTGCTGCTCGAGTCCTCACTAGGACCAAAAAAGTAGATCACATTACCCCAGTTCTTAGGTCTTTACACTGGCTTCCTGTCACTCAAATAATTGATTTTAAAATATTGATGATGGTCTACAAAGCCTTAAATGGTTTAGGGCCAAAATACATTACTGATCTGCTGATACGTTATGAGCCGCCCAGAGCCCTTAGGTCGTCTGGGACAGGTCTTTTAAAAGTCCCCAGAGCTAGGACTAAACAGGGAGAGGCGGCATTCAGCGTTTATGCGCCCAATGTCTGGAACGGACTGCCAGAGAGTCTGAGGTCCGCTGAGACTCTCAGCTCTTTTAAATCGGGTCTCAAAACGTTCTTGTTTCCCTTTTAACCTGTAATTTTTTTTTTTTTTGGTAAAATGTTTTAATTCTTTTATTTAAATGTTGTATTTTTATCCATGTTTTAAATTTGTTCCTTTTTTGTATTTGTATTCTTTATTTGATTTTAACCCTGTGAAGCACCTTGAGTGGCCCTGTGCCTGAAATGTGCTCTATAAATAAAACTGCCTTGCCTTGCCTTGCCTTCAAACACTATACATGTACCCTGCCCTGCAGCTCACCCACAGAAAACATTTTGTCAGAAACATGTTTTTGTCGTTACACTCATAGCTCCAAAGAAAAACCTGCTGTTCTAGTTTACACTGCCTGGGAATCTTATCTACTGTCTGATCAGGACCTTAACATTTCTCTTTAGACTGAGATGCATCCAAGCGAATCCATCATATTGTTCAGTGAATTGGAAACAGAAACTAAGACAAACTTAACCTCAGTCTTTTCATGTTAAGTTATTTATACTTTTTAATCAACTGAAATTGTGAGTCTGGCACATTGCCTCTGTAAGGAGACCTCACTCCCTCTCTCTCTCTCACACTCACTCACTCTCTCTCTCACACTCACTCACACACACACACACACACACACACACACACACACACACACACACACACACACACAACTCAGTCGTGCGCTGGAATGGTGCAAAATATGATAATAGTGGGAAACAGGCAGAGGTGGGCAGAGTATAGCCAAAAAATGTACTCAAGTAAAAGCAAGTTACTTTAAGATTATAATTACTCAAGTAGAAGTAAAAGTACTCATACAAATAATTACTCAAGTAAGAGTAAAAAAGTATGCAGTGAAAAGACTACTCAAGTACTCAAGAGTACAAGTAGGCCTACTGAATTACTCCGGATTTATTTTTGAAATATACAGAGTAACACAAACGGTACAGAATAGACACGAACATAATATAAAACAGCAATGTTCAAATAAAGATATGTTAAATAACATAATTGTAAATAAAACAATAAATAAGGTATTTAAAAATCAAATGAATAACCCTTGAACTCAAACAATAATAAATAAATTATCTGCCAAATTAAATACATCACCCTTCAAATAAAATGATAATAAATTAGTCTTGTCCAAAATTATATTAATTAAAACCAATACACTATCAACACTGTTGCAATTGTTTTGCACATACACATTTTAAAACAAATTCCTACAATATGTCACTGGTCCTGAGAAAATTATCTAGGTTGTGTTTAGCCCCAAAAATATAAAACACAAAATTAAACTTCGTTACACATCACTTGCGAGTGTGTGAGTTTGTATGTGAGGCCAGGGGTGTGGCTATTGCTCCTTGGAATCAGCGGTTTCTTCCATTTTCTCGACTCACCCAGATAGTCGGTAAAATATGCGTTTAACCTACATGGCACGACCACGGACACAACATCGGTGCGGAACCGCAGCATTTAAAAAGGTCCGCGGACATTGTTGAGCCCATGGTTGAGCCCTATGACAACATGACAACACTTGTCATGTGACTGAAGTGGCTGCATTTGATTGGCAAGCTTTTGTAATGTGGTTTTTATTGGTTGAAATAGTCACATGATAGAGATGTTGGCTGAAGACGTCCCCGGGGAGAGAAATCATGAGAGAAATGGCTCTCGCATGTAATAAATAAAATATATAAAAAAATAAAGTAACGACCGTCACGTAGCCAAATGGAACGGCGTAAAAGTACCGTTCTTTCTTCAAGTATTTACTCAAGTAAAAGTAAAAGTATGTTGCAATAAAACTACTCCTAAAATTACAATTTATTCAAAAAGTTACTCAAGTAGCCTATTTGTAACGGAGTAAATGTAGCGCGTTACGACCCACCTCTGGAAACAGGTGAGTGTGTTGTTTTGGCGCTGACCTGCTATAGGCTAATTAAATCACTACACTACCATTCAAAAACTGTGAAAACAGATAGGCCTATAGTCAAAAACTTGAGGTGACACCACGTAAATCTGCAGTGACAATCCGCGAGTCGCGGCCGATAATCAGTGTGCATTAATCAATACAATCGGCCATATAAAACAAAAGCTTGTTATCATCCCCGCAATCTTTCTCCTTCTCAATCTTCCCGTTTTCTGTTTTGTGCCCCCGAGAGCTTTCTTTTCTGCCTCTCCATCTGTAGGTCCCTGTCACCAAATGACAACACGATTCAAATGAAAGCTCTCGCGCTCCAGCGCGTGCTCGAGGGGGCGCGCACTGGAGCGCCTATAGTGCGGGGAGGAGGAGGCGAAGGAGCGGGGGGGGGGGGGGGGGGGGCGCCTTATCAGTGACGTGCCTCTGTTATTGATCATATCATTTACACAAACACTGTTAAATACAGAAAAATGCCGACTCCAAATAATTTCCCCCCGATCGCTTTGGCGCCCCTCTAGTGCGGCGCCCCTATGCGCCGCATATAGCGCATACCCACTTTTTGCGCCACTGTCGGACAGTATTGGTATCGGCCGATAATCAAAACCCAGATATATCGGAATCGAATCCAAACTAAAAATAGTGGATCGGTGCATCCCTAACAAATACTATCAATCCAAAAACACATTTTGTCATAGTGATCTTCTTAATATACATATTGTCTCTTCCAAATGCACATTTAGTCAATAGTGAAGCTTTAATGCTCTTAAGATCACGAACTTGTTTACTGGACTTGTATTTCACAGTATCTTGTAAATAAACTTTCACTTAACATTTTTAACATACACATTTTCTTACCAATACATGATATAAGTGTCTCAGAGGAACTTTCACGTTTTTGCTCATTCTAGCGAACCATTTGGACAAAAGTGGTAGTGTTTTTACTACCCCAGCTGTTGAAGGCAATGCGGAAAAAAACCCCATAAAATATAGCATTCTTTGCACTGACTTGCTGTTACATGTAATTCATGATCATCAGAGGAAACATTTGACTGTTTCAGAAATATTTAAAAGTTCCTCGTAGGGCTTTTTACTTCATGAATTTACATATCTGAACTTAATTCATGAACTCTAACTTGCGTGTCTTAAACCCGTTTTTAAACAGTAGGCTATATTCAAATGCTTTACAAAACCAACACTCTTTATACACTAAACAATAAGTCAAGGAGTGCGCCACGTACTGTTGAAAAAAATCCCCATAAAAATAAAAGGGACAGACAAGCGTGGTCTGTACTAGCTTACAGCAACTAGCTTCTTGCTAACAGTGACAGTTTAACTGACGGCGCCGCCATTACACTTCTCTCTGTGAGCGGTCGGACTTTAATAGTTACAAACAGAGGTGGGTCGTAACGCGCTACATTTACTCCGTTACAAATACTTGAGTAACTTTTTGAATAAATTGTAATTTTAGGAGTAGTTTTATTGCAACATACTTTTACTTTTACTTGAGTAAATATTTGAAGAAAGAACGGTACTTTTACGCCGTTCCATTTGGCTACGTGACGGTCGTTACCTTATTTTTTTATATATTTTATTTATTACATGCTAATGAATATGCCGGTATTCCCTTCACCAGATTAAACACCCCTAAATTAATATCAGGATGTTTTCATGTAAATATAGCCTGCCAAGTTTATTTGTTCCTTGTTTAAACCTGTTCCACTATAAAGTTTATGTGTTCATCGACCCCTGCACTTTTATATGGCAAAAAAAGACCAAAAGCCGATTTACACAATTCCCAAAAGGTTTTACTTTTCACCAAAAACCTTCACACCATATATTACCTTAAAGGCTCTGGTTTTAAAGCATGTTACCCTTTGACCCCTGCCTATCTCCAGATCTCCCCCTGTGTTGATCCCCTAATGACCCTTACAATTGTCACTTCTAATTTTATCCTAGGTTAAGTCCAGATTTCAGACCTTTATCCTTGATAAGTTTTTAGAAAGGAGGAGATTAGATAATAGGTTTTTAATTATTCTGGTGGATGAATACCTCACATTTACCCCTAGCTTCAAAAGACTACCGTTAAGTCCTCACTAAGTTCATACACCTGGATGAGCTTAGGCCAATAGATAAATGCAATTCCCTCCTAATTCAAGGAGTGTGTTTATGGGATGTGTATTCTTTGTTATCAGTAGTGTAGCCGTAGTGTAGGTTTGAATTGCTTACCTCAGAGGCGCCGCGATCTCTTTAAAGAAAAACCCTAATTAGGTCCTTGTTCCCAACTTTAAACTAAAAATTCAGGCCAAAGATTTATAACGTTTTCAAGAAATTTTATTCAACCAATATAAAAAGATTATACGTTCACAATATGGAAAGAAAAGATAAAATAAAATGAAAGGAAGGAAAATAAGTACCTACACTCCCATTTATGTGGTTAATATATGTAGAGAAGTATAAGACTTAACTTATTTGTTTTATGTAATTTGTTCACATTGAATTTAGTTCATGAGTTCTCCAATTTTCAAAGCTTGTCCACTGTCTACACAACTTTACACAGTCTGGGTGTTGGCCAAGCTTTCAACAATGTCATATATACTTGAATATCTTCAAATGCTATGACAATGTTGATTTTGCAACGCAACACTATGACAAGGTTGATTTTGCAACGCAACAATCAGGAAAAGTTGGTTCAACAGTTTATTTGGTTGATCCACAAGAGATCCTATTTGGAGTGCTATCAAGTATAAAAGTTTGTCCACGGTCTATACAACTTTACACAGTCTGGATGTTGGCCGAGCTTTCAACAATGTCATATATATTTGAATATCTTCAAATGCTATGACAATGTTGATTTTGCAATGCAACAGTCAGGAAAAGTTGGTTCAACAGTTTTTAAACCTCAACTCGATGCTTTTTTACAACCTGGTTCATCAATTAGTTCCTATCAATAACCCAAATGTTCCCTTACCAAACCTCTCAGAAAAAAGAAGAATTGGTTCAGAGCTTCACCCTCTTTTCAAGAACAAAAAATGAACAGCCCTAAATTTTTCTAAGTATTTTGCACTCAAAAAGATTCAGAGTGTTTCTTTCGAGTTTTTCTTCTAAGTCTTTCGTCCATGCTAAAAGAACAAAAAAGTGGAACAGTCAAAACTTCCCCAAAAACCAGCAGACCTTCTTGCTCAAAACCCTGGCCTTAAATAGTCTGCAGACAGAGAGAGTGGGTGTGTGTATTAGGAGGAGAGAGGGTGGGGGGAAGATGAGGGTGTGTGTGTGTCCAGCTCAAGGACCCACTGCCCCCCTTGTCTCTCTCACCCCTGACCTGTCCCAGGACAAGCCCAGGCATGCCTTTTCAGAGAGGCCTTAGGAATTCACAATTATGTATATATTTCAGGATAAAAACTTGAATACAACACTTTTAGTGATTCTACCTTAATATTAAAGGTCACTTGTTACCTTGCCTGTCTTATTAAAAATATCATACTTTTCCCTACGAAAACAAGAAATATACATTTCACATTCTCCTAAGAACAAGATATGTACAATGAAAAGTTGCAATATTCTTGCCTATCTCAACAATGCAAGAGCTATTTCTCTCATGATTTCTCTCCCCGGGGACGTCTTCAGCCAACATCTCTATCACGTGACTATTTCAACCAATAAAAACCACATTACAAAAGCTTGCCAATCAAATGCAGCCACTTCTGTCACATGACAAGTGTTGTCATGTTGTCATAGGGCTCAACAATGTCCCCGGACTTTTTTAAAGGCTTTCCCATAACTTTTCCCCACACAAAAGTATCATTTGGAATAATGAAGACATCACAGTAAAGAAAAAATCTATGTTCAAACAGAATTGGATTGACCGTGGAATTGTTTATGTTAATGATCTTTTTGACACTCATGGTGAAATGCTTAGTTATGAACGTTTCCTTCTCATTAAATCCTTTCCTGTTACATATAAAGAATTTAACTTAGTAACTAAAGCTATTCCAGACGGATTATGTCTTCTCATGAAACATCATCTTCAATTTCAAGAAGCTCTTAGAATAGAATCCCTTTTGATGATTAATGGTGTTGATATTACGAACCCCAAGTGCAATAACAAACATATACGGAATGCACTTTATGACAGAAGAAAAATATTTCCAAGGGGGAAGGCCTTTTGGGCCACCATCTTTACTGACATCGTTTGGCAGAAGAACTGGTTGCTCCCATATAACTATTGTATTACAAATTAAAGAAGTTCACATTAAGATTTTACACAATACAGGTCCTTCTCATATAATTAGCATATTGTGATAAAGTTCAATATTTTCTGTAATGTACTGATAAACATTAGACTTTCATATATTTTAGATTCATTACACACAACTGAAGTACTTCAAGCCTTTTATTGTTTTAATATTGATGATTTTGGCAAAAAAGTTAAGAAAAAACAAAAATCCCTATCTCAAAAAATTTGCATATTTCATCCGACCAATAAAAGAAAAGTGTTTTTAATACAAAAAAGTCAACCTTCAAATAATTATGTTCAGTTATGCACTCAATACTTGGTCGGGAAACCTTTCGCAGAAATGACTGCTTCAATGCGGCGTGGCATGGAGGCAATCAGCCTGTGGCACTGCTGAGGTGTTATGGAGGCCCAGGATGCTTCGATAGCGGCCTTAAGCTCATCCACAGTGTTGGGTCTGGTGTCTCTCAACTTCCTCTTCACAATATCCCACAGATTCTCTATGGGGTTCAGGTCAGGAGAGTTGGCAGGCCAATTGAGCACAGTAATACCATGGTCAGTAAACCATGTACCAGTGGTTTTGGCACTGTGAGCAGGTGCCAGGTCTTGTTGAAAAATGAAATCTTCATCTCCATAAAGCTTTTCAGCAGATGGAAGCATGAAGTGCTCCAAAATCTCCTGATAGCTAGCTGCATTGACCCTGCCTTTGATAAAACACAGTGGACCAACACCAGCAGCTGACATAGCACCCCAGACCATCACTGACTGTGGGTACTTGACACTGGACTTCAGGCATTTTGGCATTTCCTTCTCCCCAGTCTTCCTCCAGACTCTGGCACCTTGATTTCCGAATGACATGCAAAATTTGCTTTCATCCGAAAAAAGTACTTTGGACCACTGAGCAACAGTCCAGTGCTGCTTCTCTGTAGCCCAGGTCAGGCGCTTCTGCCGCTGTTTCTGGTTCAAAAGTGGCTTGACCTGGGGAATGCGGCACCTGTAGCCCATTTCCTGCACACGCCTGTGCACGGTGGCTCTGGATGTTTCTACTCCAGACTCAGTCCACTGCTTCTGCAGGTCCCCCAAGGTCTGGAATCGGCCCTTCTCCACAATCCGCCTCAGGGTCCGGTCACCTCTTCTGGTTGTGCAGCGTTTTCTGCCACACTTTTTCCTTCCCACAGACTTCCCACTGAGGTGCCTTGATACAGCACTCTGGGAAAAGCCTATTCGCTCAGAAATTTCTTTCTGTGTCTTACCCTCTTGCTTGAGGGTGTCAATGATGGCCTTCTGGACAGCAGTCAGGTCGGCAGTCTTACCCATGATTGCGGTTTTGAGTAATGAACCAGGCTGGGAGTTTTTAAAAGCCTCAGGAATCTTTTGCAGGTGTTTAGAGTTAATTAGTTGATTCAGATGATTAGGTTAAGAGCTCGTTTAGAGTACCTTTTCATGATATGCTAATTTTTTGAGATAGGAATTTGGGGTTTTCATGAGCTGTATGCCAAAATCATCAGTATTAAAACAACAAAAGACTTGAAATATTTCAGTTGGTGTGCAATGAATCTAAAATATATAAAAGTTCAATTATTATCATTACATTATGGAAAATAATCAACTTTATCACAATATGCTAATTATATGAGAAGGACCTGTATATATCCAACAAACTTATATTTTTCCAAATTTTTAGAAATAGATGACAAATGTAGCTTTTGCAATGTTGAACCAGAATCTTTAATTCATTTATTTTATTCTTGTTCACACTCAATCACCTTCTGGATTCGACTGGAAAATTATTTATTGTGTAAAATTAATGATGCTATTAGAATTACCTGTCAAAATGTCCTTATGTACTTCAAACATAAATCCCCTAACATTGAATTTGTTGTTAATTTATTTATTCTATTTGGAAAATTTCATATTCATAAATGCAAATTTGCAAAAGTTTCCCCTAATTTTATTGGTTTCCTGGCTGAATTTAAAGAATATATTAAAACATTGGCTCTAATTGACACTAAAAAAAGTAACAAAACTATCATAATATACCAAAATGTTTTTGAGGAGGAATGATATATTGTGTTTTTTTTTTCTGTTTTTTTTTATAGTATGTTACTGTTTATTGATATTGTTTAATATATATGTATAACTGTTTATATGTATATTATATTCTTTATTTTTTATGTACAAGCTCATCATATTGATTCTAAGATGTATGGAGTACTTTTGTTTTATGTATCGTCAATTATTCAATAAAGTTCATTGAAAAAAAAAAAAAAAAAATGTTTTAAAGGCTGCGGTTCCGCACCGATGTTGTGTCCGTGGCCGTGCCATGTAGGTTAAACGCATAGGCTATTTTACCGACTATCTGGGTGAGTCGAGAAAATGGAAGAAACCGCTGATTCCGAGGAGCAATAGCCACACCCCTGGCCTCACATACAGACTCACAAGCTATCAATTACACTTAAACTCACAAAATAACAATCACACACTCACAATCACAGTGACACAGACTCCCACACACTCGCAATTACAGAGAAACTGTTCTTCTTTGACACATGTCCTGTTCTCCCTGTAGCCTACTCACTTCGCATGCCCCAGTCTGGCTGTGTGAGAGTCTGAGAGTGGTCTCTTTGTTCAGCCACTCTGTAGTTTCATACGTTAAGTGAGTGTGCCAGCAGGTTTTGATGTGTAACAAAGTTTAATTTTGCGTGTTTTATATTTTTGGGGCTAAACACAACCTAGATAATTTTCTCAGGGCCAGTGACATATTGTAGGAATTTGTTTTAAAATGTGTATGTGCAAAACAATTGCAACAGTGTTATAAGTGTATTGGTTTTAATTAATATAATTTTGGACAAGCCTAATTTATTATCATTTTATTTGAAGGGTGATGTATTTAATTTGGCAGATAATTTATTTATTATTGTTTGAGTTCAAGGGTTATTCATTTGATTTTTAAATACCTTATTTATTGTTTTATTTAAAATTATGTTATTTAACATATCTTTATTTGAACATTGCTGTTTTATATTATGTTCGTGTCTATTCTGTACCGTTTGTGTTGCTCTGTATATTTCAAAAATAAATCTGGAGTAATTCAGTAGGCCTACTTGTACTCTTGAGTACTTGAGTAGTCTTTTCACTGCATACTTTTTTACTCTTACTCAAGTAATAATTTTTATGAGTACTTTTACTTCTACTTGAGTAATTATAATCTTAAAGTAACTTACTTTTACTTGAGTAAATTTTTTGGCTACTCTGCCCACCTCTGGTTACAAATTACATTCATTTTCACGCTCATACTTTACTGAAACAGTCTCTATGCATTCTGCGTTCAGTAACAGTTGACTTATCTTACGTTTTAAACACATTACCCACCTGGAATATCAGTAAACAATGATGAAACGAGACACATGGCTTTTCTTCATTGCATCCTTATTCGTTATGGCCCTCACGGGAAACAGGCAAAAAACAATGTCACTGTGCCCTCTACTGGCGAAATAGCGCAACTGCATTGCAAAAATGTAAAATTATAAAATGGTATTTCTCATAAAAAATAAGATAATTTTGATAGAAAAGTGTTTGAATAATATAAATGGTGCATTATATAAAAACTTAATGAATCAAATATAGGCTTACACAAATGTGGGCATCACATAATAAAGAACAATGTTTCATAACATGAGCATAATGCAATTTTTTTAATGTGTATGAAGCTTCCCTTCCAGCTAAGCAAACGACACATCCATAAATGATTTTCATAACCGCGACGAGAAAAAGGCAAAAACATTTCTTATTTTCATCCATAAAAACTTGGGTATGCTCTTAAGATTGAATTGGAAAATGTACAAATATTAAAATTAGATATTCTCTGAGATCAGAGTCACAGATTTACATGTACAAACCTACTGAACTCCCTTCTCTGAATTTCCACATCCAACGCTAAAATGTCTGAATAAAAAACTTGAATATTCTGTCAGATTAAATTGGTACATTTATTTATTCAGCAAATAACATTTCCATCAGCGTTTATCACATTGTCCTTTTACTCATTAAGAGAAAAGCTGATACAACATACAAAATGCTGTGTCAATATTCATGAAATTCCATCACATTTTACTGTTTCCATAAGGCATTGCTTTTACATTCCATGTAACTTCATTCACATAAAAATATTGTGGCTGGAAACATGGTAAATGTTAGCCTGGTGCTACCAGACCATCGTACTTCATTTCATTTGGGGCGACTGTGGCTCAGTTGGTAGAGCGGGTCGGCCGATGATCAAAGGGTTGGAGGTTCGATCCCCGCCCTGCCACCTGTGTCATGGTTGTTGTGTCCTTGGGCAAGACACTTCTCCCACCTTGCCTCGTGTGAATGTCGATAGTTAGCCTGCTATCGGTGTATGAATTTGTGTGTGAATGGTAACGTGTAAATGGGAACAGGTCTCCCTTGCAAAAGAGTCTTCGGACTCAATGGGATTTACCTGTATAAATAAAGGTTAAAAAAAAAAAAAAAAAAATTTTTTTAAAGAAGACTACTGATGGGAAAATGAAATTTGGCCGGAAGTAGGTAGGCGGGCGGAGCCAGGCTAGGTTAATGTCTCTTCTTACTGTAAAATCAGCATAATCAATTGTTATAAAATAATCAATTCAGACAGAGACAATTAAAGCTATAGTGCGTAACTATTACTGTGCAATTCTGAGTATTTACAACAACACTGTCGGTGCATCTACATGAGGTAAAGCCTTCAGTGATGGCACATGGATTTTATACCTTCTGCTGTACGTCCAGGTTTTTTCTTATCAGTAGAATCAACAACTGAAACATTTCTTGGGCTCTTCTGGGGATTTTTCTGAGCTCCTGCACCAGTGTCGGGGAGGGAGGGTGGGGGGACACACCAGTTTGTAAACGCTGCCATACTGAGAAATACAGAGAGAGTTTTGTGGAGCTGATAATAGGCTTAATCAACTTTGTGTCAATTCGTTTGGGGCGATGGCTTGAATGTAACTGACATTCATATATATGAAAAAGTTACACACTATAGCTTTAAAACTGCAGTTGAGAGTTTTTTTACTGTAATATTTGGCAAAACTGTCATAGTAGCCATTCAGCTATATGTAGGTGAAGTGGTCTGAAAATATTTTTTTATCACTTTGCTCCCCCCTGCCTCTGTGTGCTGCCCCCCAAAATTGCCACCACTCATGTTAATTTTGACCAATCAGAGCGAGGTCAGATTCTCCGTTCTTATTGGCTGTGGGACCTTGGAAACGACGTTGATGCGTCAGTTGCGTGAGCGTTCACGACCCTAGCAGTCTGACACTAGCCTACTGTTTGGTACTAGGCTACTACGGTGGACAGCGAGTAGCAATGTCTTCACAAACGAACCCTCAATTTACCATTCCCAGGATACCAACAACTAACACCGCTAAGACAGCAAAAAAACGAGGAAAGACGAATGTTGAAAAGTTAACTGCTGAAAGGGAGACAGAGAGAGCTCGAAAAAAAGTACACCGGCCATGTCTTCTTGCCCTATCACATCAAGACCTCTCCGACCGCGACCTCGTCCCCTTCCTCTGCCCCTAGGCTGCCTGCCGCTAGCAGCAGGACGTCCGCTGGCCCTATATAGCCCTCGTCCTGTGCTCAGTGTTGCCAACTCAAAGCGATTTTGTCGCTATATTTAGTGACTTTTCAGCCCCCCTGGCGACTTTTTTTTTTCAAAACAGCGACAAGCGACAAGCGACAAATCTAGCTTTTTTTTCTGGTGTTATTGGTGACTTTTTTCGCCAAAGCAAGTATGACCTCTTCTCAACGAGCAGCGGGAGCACTGACACGCAGCCCGCTCCTCGCGCAGCAGCCCCGAGCAGCCCCTCCTAGCTGCGGTCAGAGCAGGAGCATAGTAGGAGATACACACACACCTCTCCGCTCTGTTACAATTAGTTTGCTATCTTGCCTGGCTGTTACAGCTACTTTTCTTAGGCCTACCAGCACATTTACAATGATTTTAAGCTAACATACATGGTCTGTCTGTGATTAAAATGTATGCTCAATATGTACGTATGTAGTTATCATTACTAATGTTTAATCACCTCGGAATCGGACATGGTGTCTGTCAGTAACTGAATTCACATGAACGTGCGTAGCTGTCGTTCGGAGGGTGGAACTACAGCAGGTAGAGCGTTGGGAAAACAGCCGTTGGGATCCCAACGGCTGAAACTCTCAACTGCAGCTTTAACTGACATGTTTTTAATAGAGAAAAGGGGGAGGGGACTTAAAGCAACTGGAGTTAAAGTTCATTGTGTGTTTTTCTGATGAATTAAAACATTCAACAGATTTGTGCTTGTGTGGTAAACAGGGTTCCCTGAAGGCACCGCAGCTCTTCTTCTTCTATGGGGCTTTCCTCCAGACTTCCTCTCCTGAGATGTAGGTGGCTTTGACGTTGAGGCCGTCGTCCAGTAAAGCGAGGTCTAGACACAGACAGACAAACAGACAGACAGACAGACAGACAGACAGACAGACACACACACACACACACACACACACACACACACACACACACACACACACACACACACACACACACACACGTTATTAAAACACAAACTTTGCTATGGTCATAAGGCAGACAATGGGCTACAACCTCATTTTGACTGATACTACCAACTACCACCTTTGAACTGTTGCATATAGAATTTATTCATAAAATTGTAATTCAAATTTGTTCTAGACATTTAAACTTTTTCTTACCAACTGAGAGCGCAGGGTTAAACCCAGAGTATGTAAAACCAGCTACCTGAAACAGGCCCCTGTGCTAGCTTCCCACATAAGTCTTGTACAATTCACCCCATAACAGCTAGTAACACTATGAACAATCCAGCAAACTGTCAAAATGACAACACACTAAACAAACATACCGTGCTCACCCAACAAATTCGAAATACAAAAAAAAGAACAAGGCGTGAGTTAGACAAGCTGTCCAAATGGCAAAAAAAAATAAAAAAAATAAAGAACAGACACGCTTATCCAGCCGTTTTAAAATAGAGATACAAATAAAAAAAGCGAGTGAGCTAGACAATACGTCAAAATGACAAGCAACAAAAATGTCACGTTCACCCAGCTGATTTACTCATTTTAAAAAAGGGAGAAAAAATGCGTGCAGTACCATCAGTCTGAGAGTTTGGCTGGGGATATGAAAAGAGCATTTGTCCAAATTGTATACTCACAGCAGGCAATCGTATTTACTACGGACTCACACCCAATGTAGATATGCAGTTAGATGCTTCAGAGACGGACCGCAACCACCTTCTCTCGCCGCTCTGGAGAGTAATGCAAAGCCTCGCAGGGTAGAGAAGAGAGGGACGGAGACCGCGCTGAGTTTAAACTGATCATGAAAGTATTCAGACTTGACTTTACGGATGGCTTGAGTGCATTTGTTTCTGATTCTTCTAAAAGATAACCAGTCGTCAGAGGATTTTGATTAGCGAGCCTTGCGCCAGGTGGAGTTTTTCAGACGCAGCTTCTCGACTAGATCATGACTAAACCATGGACTGCATCTGTTCTTTAGCCTCATCTTTTTAATGGGAGCGTGTTTGCTGATTATCTCATTAAAAGAGTCGTAAAAGAAGGACCATGCACTGTTTATATCGGGGATCAGGCTGAGTCTGTCCCAGCTAATCTCAGCTAGATCATGGAGAAAGGATTGTTCATTGAATTTTTTGAACAATCGTTATTGGGTGACGGCCTGATTAGCCCAGCTTAGAGCAGAAGTAGCATCCTTAGACTCATAAAAAGACTCATAAAAGTCAATTTTCTAAAAGCTTGTGAGGAGATATCAATAAAATTTGAAAACTGAAACTTTTACAAGGATAAAAAAGCAGTCGATTCCATTAAAAACAACTTATTCCAGAGAGAAGTGTGCAGCATGTGTTGTCATGTCGGCCATTTTGACATGCAGAGAACGACCGCGGGTGGGAATCGAACCCGGGTCTGCTGCTGGGCCCGGCCCGGGAGGGGGACGCCTTACCAACTGAGCTAAAGGCGCCCCCTTCGATAGGCCACTTCTAAAGGTTTTTTCAGTAAAACCTGTTTAATGACCACAACCTGGCCTCTTCCGCGTGTTGGTAGATTACACACAGTAGCTGTCCTGACAAATGAGTTATCACCAATAAAAACAAGACACACTAATATCTTTCGACTCTATCATTCTTTTTCTTTGTTTAAGAATGTCTGGTAGGAGTGTGTGTGTGTGTGTGTGTCAATAGGCCACTGCTAAAGGTGTTTAGAATAATTATTTTTCTATGTTTAAGAATGTCCTTATAATATCACATGTCTTTTATTTGAATAGCATTGTAAAGCTATAGTGCGTAACTTTTTTCATATGGAATTAATGACGGTTACAGTCAATTTTAAGTGTCTGTTAACGTGGCATAGTTCCCAGTCACTCTTGCCCCATATCCAAACAGGATTACAGCGACCTCCATCTCTGCTCTGAGTCACTGTTGGCCGGTGCTGTCTCTACACTGCATGCGTTTGTGCATTATTAATCAGTCATCATTTGTTTTCCCTTTTATATATCATATCCATTAGCCAAGTTTTCTCTTTTTTTATGTATTTATTTATTTGTCTTTTCTTTTCGAACGAAAATTTTAAATAAATGTAGACAAAATAAAATACCGTACCTGGAATTAACAATTGCGATAATAACTTGTGAAGTAGGATACTGCACATGTAATAGAATGATGTTAAATATAATTAAAGAATATGTATAAGCTGAATGTACAGATGTGTTTATATAAATGTGCCAAGTAGTTAGGAACATGTTCTCGAGATGGCTGGTGAATAAGACATTGTAGACGTTGTGAAATATATAATTCTGCCCGTCATGGAAGAGATGGCAACACACCTACAGTGGAATCGATAAGACGAACACCGATGAGTAAGCGTCTGTGGCATATTTCACCATCATAGAAAAAATCAAGGCGGTCCCCCTCTGGAAGACGTGGAAGGCGGTCCCCCTCTGGAAGGTGTAGAAGGCGGTCCCCCTCTGGAAGGTGTAGAAGGCAGTCCCCATCTGGGAGGCGGTCCCCCTCTGGAAGGCATAGAAGGCGGTCCCCCTCTGGAAGGTGTAGAAGGCGGTCCCCCTCTGGAAGGTGTAGAAGGCAGTCCCCCTCTGGGAGGCGGTCCCCCTCTGGAAGGCATAGAAGGCGGTCCCCCTCTGGGAGGCGGTCCCCCTCTGGAAGGCATAGAAGGCGGTCCCCCTCTGGGAGGCGGTCCCCCTCTGGAAGGCATAGAAGGCGGTCCCCCTCTGGAAGGCATAGAAGGCGGTCCCCCTCTGGGAGGCGGTCCCCCTCTGGAAGGCATAGAAGGCAGTCCCCCTCTGGAAGGCATAGAAGGCGGTCCCCCTCTGGAAGGCAGTCCCCCTCTGGAAGGCGGTCCCCCTCTGGAAGGCAGTCCCCCTCTGGAAGGCATAGAAGGCGGTCCTCCTCTGGGAGGCGGTCCCCCTCTGGAAGGCATAGAAGGTGGTCCCCCTCTGGGAGGCGGTCCCCCTCTGGAAGACGTGGAAGGTGGTCCCCCTCTGGAAGACGTGGAAGGTGGTCCCCCTCTGGAAGGCATAGAAGGCGGTCCCCCTCTGGAAGGCATAGAAGGCGGTCCCCCTCTGGAAGGAGTAGAAGGCGGTCCCCCTCTGGAAGGCGTGTGCATGAGAATGTGTGTCAATAAGCCACTTCTAAAGGTTTTTTCAGTAAAACCTGTTTATTGACCACAACCTGGCCTCTTCCGCATGTTGGTAGATTCAACTGTGTTGGTGCAGTGAACACTCTGAGAAACTCAAACTCTTCTGTCTGGACTATCAGCAGCCGGTTTGTGTCGTCTGCATTTATTAAACTATAAAACCACAGCGGTATTAAAATCATGTTTAATTTGCTTCACTTTCTTTTCATTGAAAATCACATGATTTCCGTCGCTTCATT
>NC_137220.1:3865315-3887815 GCF_949987685.1 Ammodytes marinus
TCCGGTTCTCCCTTTGGGACAGGCCTTTAAAGGGCTGTTTGAGGGTTAACACTAGGTTTTAAGGACATGCCTTTAAAGGGCTGTTTGAGGGTTAACACTAGGTTTTAAGGACAGGCCTTTAAAGGGCTGTTTGAGGGTTAACACTAGGTTTTAAGGACAGGCCTTTAAAGGGCTGTTTGAGGGTTAACACTAGGTTTTAAGGACAGGCCTTTAAAGGGCTGTTTGAGGGTTAACACTAGGTTTTAAGGACAGGCCTTTAAAGGGCTGTTTGAGGGTTAACACTAGGTTTTAAGGACAGGCCTTTAAAGGGCTGTTTGAGGGTTAACACTAGGTTTTAAGGTTCAGGTATGAATTAGGTTTATGTTAGGGTTAGTGTAAGGGTTGGGGTTAGGCATTTAGTTTTGATGGTGAGGGTAAGGGTAAGGGTCTAGGGAATGCATTATATCAATGAATGTCCTCACAACACAAATATAAGCATACTAACGTGTGTGTATGTGTGTGTCTCCACTTTTCCCTGATTTCCCCTCGGTAAAAAGTGTGCGTGTGTGTGTGCGTGTGTGTGTGTGTGTGTGTGTGTGTGTGTGTGTGTGTGTGTGTGTGCGTGTGTGTGTTGACCTGCAGCTCATTATAACTACTGCTGACCCTCTTCACCTAATCTAATGGGACTGTCTGTCTGTTTGTTTATGCCAACCATCCGTATCACTGATCCGCCAAAATAACTATTTCTGAAAGCCAACTCCAGTATTTTTTCATTATCTTAAGCCACTATCTTCCACTTGTTTATGCCAAAAAGTTCCTCTAAAATTTGGGAGGCTCCGGTGGTGTAGTGGATAGAGCGCGTACCATATTGGCTCCGGCCTTCGTTGCAGTGGTCGCGGGTTCAAATCCGACCCGTGGACCTTTACTGCAGGTCATCCCCCCCCTCTCTCTCTGTCTCCCCATTTCAGCTCTGTACTGTCTAATAAAGCTTGAAAATGCCAAAAAATAATCTTTAAAAAATTCAATTTCCTCTAAAATTACAAACATGTTTAGGTCACAGGTCTAAAGCGCTGACACAGATCAAACACAACATCCACTTTAGTTCAGAGGCTGCAGTCAATATAAGACAAGGTCGGGCGCCTGCTGTGTGTGTGTGTGTGTGTGTGTGTGTGTGTGTGTGTGTGTGTGTGTGTGTGTGTGTGTGTGACAGGTAGGAGTGTGTACAGAGACAGTTAATGACGTCTCCAGCAGTGAGTCCAGATGTTGTCCTATTGGAGGTGTCAATACACAGTGAATCTGTGTGTGTGTGTGTGTGTGTGTGTGACACTGATGCATTTTCCCATGAGCTCCATTCACCTCCATCTATACTCTCACCTGCTGTCTGTCTGTCTGTCTGTCTGTCTGCCAGCCTGCCTGCCTGCCTGCCTGTCTGTCTGTCTGTCTGTCTGTCTGTCTGTCTGTCTGTCTGTCTGTCTGTCTGTCTGTCTGTCTGTCTGCCTGCCAGCCTGCCTGTCTGTCTGTCTGTCTGTCTGTCTGTAACACATATGCAACTGTTTTTCAAGCACTGGTCAATTTTGAGATTGTTGTCTATTTATCTTCCATAACATGTCTTCTTTCATACTAGTATGAATCAAAGGTCCAAAATATACATTAAAGGTGCAGTGTGTAATATGACATCATCAAGAAAGTTCTACAAAGTTCTAGAATGCAACGCTCCCTGGGTAACCCCAACCCTTTCGAATAATAACAGAAGCTACAGTGGCCTTCAAGGACAAGAACAATTCAAAATTTTAAACAATGCACCTGATGACATTCCAACTATGACACTTTCAAGATGGCGGCACTAGGCCTTGGTCCAAAATATGCAGAAATATGGACAAATATGAGACCCTTTCTAAGAGAAAAATAAATAATTCAAAAAAAAATGTTCAGCTATTATGCACTAAATTAAATGTACTTATGGATATTATAATTACTTTCTACAAAATCTGCTAGGAAATAAAACCCAAAATTCTACACACTGCAGGTTTAAAGTCTTTATAATCAAATATCCACACGTATAGCACTATGTAACGCCTTTTTGCTGGTCTTTGTTGGTCAAAATTTAAAAAATATTAATTACGAAACATTTCTACAAGAGATGGAACGTGATGCACTTGATCTGGAGGCTTCAAATACGTACTTGATTTAAATGTCAACTTTAGGAAAAAGTGTGTGTGTGTGTGTGTGTGTGTGTGTGTGTGTGTGTGTCTCTGTGTGTGTGTGTGTGTGTGTGTGTGTGTGTCTATAAAGTACTAATAGGATCGGCAGAGCCCCTTAACAGCCCGAGCACACACTGCGGAACAGCTGGAGGGAATAAACTTTCAACCCTTCACACACACACACACACACACACACACACACTCAAAAGGTCAATGGACGGTATCTTGAGAAAACACATGCTCCGATAATAACCACCGAGCCAGTACTGGCCGATTCTGCAAAACCGGATCTAATTAGGTTAAATTTATCTACAATCTAGGCAACTACAGAGTGTTAAAGGACTAATAAGTAACATTTACTAAATAATAAACATGATATATTGCTTTTGGGGGA
Source organism: Ammodytes marinus (assembly GCF_949987685.1). Classification (NCBI taxonomy): domain Eukaryota; kingdom Metazoa; phylum Chordata; class Actinopteri; order Uranoscopiformes; family Ammodytidae; genus Ammodytes; species Ammodytes marinus. The sequence continues at coordinate 3,867,890 of NC_137220.1, forward strand.
CTGGGTAGCAATGTGACTTGAAAAATGGGACTTTCTCTGCTGCCTAAAACTTGTAGTACACTTATTGTAACGGTGTGGCGGTATTATCATGGTATTTCTAATAAATATAGAACATATATAATATAGAGTTCTATAAAATTCTATAAAGGGAGACTGGACTGCCAAAAATATGTGACGGGACTTAGAGCTTTTCTATCGAAATTGAGTCTTACACTTAAAGAGATCCTAATATACTACTTTTCTGGTCTTAATTTCTTGTTTTAAACTGCTATAGAGCAACCTGACACGAATCACATCACAAAAAACTATGTAGATTTTCGGGAAGCTCTTTCTCTTATTTTGGCGATCCAGCACGTCCTGTCAACACCCTGTTCAGCCGCTTCGGCCATCTCCAATCCCTCCGCCTGTGCATCGGCCATCTCCGCTACCCTCCCCCCCTCCTGCAAACCCCACTCCGTTGTGATTGGTTACCTTCCTTCCGGAACACTTTCAGTGGCGGGAGGCGCGAGCATGGACCTATAAGGGCGCGAGGCAGACGCGAGTAGGAAACGGTAGGAAAGTGGCAGCATTACCATACATGGAAACATCCGCGTGGTGACGGCACCAAGTTTCATGTGACGTCACGACGTTACAAAGCGTCAAACCGCTTTGAACACGTGACTTCTCGACTGGCTAGAATAGTGTTTAGCGCTCTGCACAGACACCCCAGACGGTCAGCAGGGAATACGTCGAAATGCATGTACGTCAATATTTGATAATCTAGTATGGTTAAACATGACTATAAATCATCATAACAACGTTTATAGGTCATAAAAGTCAAAAAGTATCATAGGTCCGCTTTAAGTTATTTTTCCACATCACCTGTTTGGAAATCGCTGCACGAAACCCTATTTTTCGGCCTACGTAAACAGTGACGTTAACCCTTATGGTGTTGTCAGTTGTCTTCAAACTGTCATTATCTGATGAAACTGATGAAATATAGCAATGTTGACCAGTTTGTCCAGTTAATTCCTGAGGGTAGGGGCTGGGCCTTTTGTCCCTACTCCAAGCAGCTGTCTGTGGAGATGGATGGAGGTCGAAAGTGAATGCGCGTCACTTTCCAGCCCTTCAGTGTTACCTCCAGGAAATGATCAGTGTTGTGAAAAATACCTGCATAGTTCATGGTGAATCTTGAGGAAACATAAACATTTCCTTTCTGTAAAGCGTTCCCGGAAAGGTTTAAAGCTATAGTGCGTAACTCCTGTTGCCCCAATGAGGGATTCTGAGGGATTACAACACCTGTACATGAGGTAAAGCCTTCAGTGATGGCACATGGTTTTTATACCTTCTGCTGTACGTCCAGGTTTTTTTTCTTAGCAGTAGAATCATCAACTGACACATTTCTTGGGTTCTTCTTCTTGGAGATTTTTTCTGAGCTCCTGCACCAGTGTCAGGGTTGGGGGGCGACACCAGTTTGTAAACGCTGCCATACTGAGAAATACAGAGAGAGTTTTATGGAGCTGATTGGCTTTATCAACATTGTGTAAACTCATTTGGCGATGGCTTGAATGTAACTGACGTTTATTTATATAAAAAAGTTACGCCTAATACTATTGTAGTAGCCGAATTCTTCCCCATGGCTTGACAAAGACTCGAACAGGCTGGACTTCATCATTGTGTTTCAGAAAGGTTTATTTCAGGAGCTTCCATCAGGACATACAGAGGATTTCATGGAGCATAGCAGCAGCAGGCCGAGGCCGCAATGGCACTCTTTGATAGCCCCAACCAGTGTCTTATATCTCTGTGTGAGTGGGGTGTCAGGTGTATTATTAACTCGCAAATAGACGTCTCATCACAACAAGTACCAATAACAAACCCTTACATAGACTGTTTTCGTCTCTTTACCAGTGACCCCAACCTTTAGATATACACGCTCAGCAACTCTGATATTAAACCCATTCAAATCCACTACACTATTCTAAAAGTTTTCTTGGTTACAAACCTTTAAAGCCCCCTAAAAAACTTAGGACCACATCCACTAAAGGATTGTGCTGGTGCTGCTTGTAACGGTCTTGCCGGAGAGATACGCTCACTCAGGTCACGTCAACGCAAAACAAGGGCAAACTGCGCCCAGCTGGCAAACTGTCTGGGCATATAAATGGCGCAGATTGTGACACTATTTAGCTGCAAATCATGGAGCTATTGGCGCTCAAAACCCCTTAATGGATCTGGCCCTTATTGTATTTCTCTATAATATAAAATTATCTTAACTAAATCCACGTTCCTCTTGTCTATGAAAAGTAAAACTACTTAGATTAAGATTTAAATATTGTTTACCTGTGATTAATGAACAGAAATATAGGTTGCGTTCCGAATCGCATACTCTTTCTTTTTTCTATTCTACATACTACATCCGACGATAAAAAGAATCGAGTCAGGATGCAGTAGGCATACTATTGGGACATACTTTACTCTCTTATTTCATCATAACATTGCGACTTGATCTGGCCTCTTGCTTTCATATCCGTCGCATCTCCCTTTGTTTTCACATGGAGGCTGACGTCACTTCACGTGCGCACTGGATTGTGGGTCAGAATCGCCCAAATAGGATGCATTTTTCAACACTAACAATCTTGGCCGCATGAAGTAGGTCATCCGGGTACTTCTAACCATCCTAAATCTGGCCACAAGAATCGGGACATCCTAAATCTTTTTTCTACCATACTATATAGTATAAAGTATGCGATTCGGAACGCAACCATAGTTTCACGGTCAGTGTAAACATGAAAAAAAAATCTTTTAAAGGTTAGCTTAAATAAAAAATGTGTGGAAGTATCTAAATAATTTTTCCAACCGAAAAGTGTTAAAACCAGAAATGTTGGGATGTTGGGAACTGTCCACAACTTCCGACAACTCCAAGTCTTACATATGTTTCTGTTTTTTTTTTACCTGATCTTGTTTGCTTTGTCTTATTGTCTGTTAATTGTTTATGATGACACTGTATTTAACTTTGTATGAATGAGGTGGAATTTCTATACACACCTGTACATAACAACCAAGCTTTATTATTGCATCTTTAATCATCATGTTTTAATTTAGCAAACAAATTAAGCTTGTACTATTTTTGGTGCCATGGCGTTTTTGCCAATTTAGTCGATCGCTTCGAAAGGAGGAGTAAAAGAACAAAATGTAAAAGATGTGTAAGTGTAGGTGAGCATTAGAATAAACGTGACTTCTGTGCAGAGATACATGAATGTTGCCGGGGGAGATGAGCTGAATGAACTGTCTGTCTGTCAGAAGTGTTTACTTAAAATCTGGTTCTCAGACTTAATGTTTTGGTAATAAACATTCCTCATCTTTCACAGTCGGTTTCGACAAAACTGGAAATACACACAGAGCATGACTGTAAAGATTAAATGATCTGTCGCCACATTAACACACGGCTTGAACAGTAGAACATTGAAGTCTTAGGAATGTACTGTCCTTCCATAACTCATATCAAAGTCCTGCTTCCTTAAAGTTATAATTAGTCTAGGGGGGTCCCAACATAGGGCTCTGGCCCCTCCAAAGTGTCATCAGATTAGGGACCAAGACACAAACCCTTTTTATTTTTTATTTATTATTGCGTTTTTTATCATTTATGTTTTAATTGTGCTCAAAATGAAGCTTGTACTATTTTTGGTTCCATGGCGTTTTGCCAATTTAGTCGATCGCTTCAAAAACATGTTTTCGTCACTGTCATGCTGGTTTCTAGATAATCTTATCAGTTTAAATCTCAGCCATTGTCTTCTTCATAGGAAAAATATTTGGTTTTATTTCCTCATGTCATGTCTGACTCAACGTGTGACACTACACTGTACTTGAGTATTTCCTTTGACTTTTTTCAGGGTGACTGTGTCTCAGAGTCAGGTGGTAGAGCGGATCGGCCAATGATCAAAGGGTTTGTGGTTCGATTCCTGCCCTGCCACCTGTGCCATGGTTGTTGTGTCCTTGGGCAAGACACGTCACCCACCTTGCCTTGTGTGAATGTGTATGGCTGCTGTATGTTTGAGGTGGTGGTCGGAGGGGCCGGGTGGTCTCTAGCCCCTCCAAAGTGTCATCAGATTAGGGACCAAGACACAAACCTGTTTTATTGACAATCATTCACTTCCGTTAGCTGACATCAGATTCCAAATAACAGGTAGTTATTTGGAAACCGTTGGCAAGGTGTTGAGAGAGAGAGGGAGGGAGGGAGGGAGGGGAGGCAGAATAAGGTTATTTATGCCGGAGCAGAGCACATGAAACAGTCTTACAGTCATGGCTTTCTACCAGGTGATATCGGTGCTTATTCTCTTCATTCATGGTAAGGACCCTCCGTTACTCCCCACCTAGGGGAGTGAATCAAAGTGATTTTTTGGACATGGGCTGTTGTAAAAGGTTGTTCACCTGAAATGATATCTAGGACCTTCAAGGATCACAACCTAGGTGGACAACCTGCACAACTACCTGCTGGAAAGCTACAGGGGGCCGAAATAGAAAATCCTAAACACGGTTTAATGCGAGGGTAAAAGTTTATTTGTTTAACTCATAGATATCATCATGAAACTTTGCCAGTAGAGTACTGGCATTAAAACATTGATTTTTTTATTGTATTTTTCCATTTTCTTAAAAAATATATATGCAAATTTAGCATATTTCACAAATTATGCACACATTTGCACATCTTTAAAAACCAAAAATCTAGATATTGGCTAAAGCAAGAGTTGAAATCTTTATTGCATTTTGACTTTATATAAGTCTGTTAAGTTTCTACATAACAAACGTCCTCTGTGAGAAATGGTGTGATAATTCTGGTTTGATAGTGTATAAATAAACGTGATTTGATCGTTTTTTTCATTATTCTGACCCAGAAATCTCAACTTCTAAATCACTTACATCAACTAAACTTTCCATAATCATTCTTAGCACTATTCTGTAGGTTATTGAAGAAGGATTTTTTCATACGTTGTTCACGAGTTGATTTATGAGACATTTTCTTCTTCAAAACATGCCGTAATGCATTTTTGAGACCTGTACCTATATTGTTTGATTTATAAAATTTAAAAAGGCTGCGTAAAAAATCCTTCTTTAATAACATTCAGAATAGTGATAAGAATGATTATGGAAAGTTTAGTTGATGTAAGTGATTTAGAAGTTGAGATTTTTGTTTGATTGAGTAATGAAAAAAACTATCAAATCATGTCAATCTAACCACTATCAAACCAGAATTATCACACCATTTCTCACAGAGGAAGTTTGTTATGTAGAAACTTAACACACTTATATAATGTCAAAATGCAATAAAGATTTTAACTCTGGCTTTATCCAATATCTAGATTTTTGGTCTTTAAAGATGTGCAAATTTGTGCATCATTTCTGAAATATGCCAAATTTGCATATACATTCAAAAAATTAAAAAAAAACTTCAATACAAAAATTAATTGTTTTAATGCCAGTAATCAACTGGCAAAGTTTCATGATGATATATATAAGTTAAAAAATAAACTTTTACCCTCGCATTACAGCATGGTTCCGATTTTCTATTTCGGCCCCCTGTAGCTTTCCAGCAGGTAGTTGACCAGGTTGTCCACCCAGGTTGTGATCCTTGAAGGTCCTAGATATCATTTCAGGTGAACAACCTTTTACAACAGCCCATGTCTGTTTTCTTAAAAAAAGAGGGTTTTGCCCCCTGGGTACAATGTGAATTAAACAGTACGAAAGGTTATGAGGGCCAGCCACGTGTGAGTAAAAAACTTTAAGGAGGAAGTCGAAAACTCGAAAGTTCCAGACTCCGGTGAAGTTGGAAAGATATTTACCAAATTTTTTTTTTTTTTTTTTTTTAAGTTTTAGTTTAGTTTTATTGTGAATCTGTCATCAGCTCTATACCTACCTTCCTCTCTTTCTTTTTAAGTGTGAAATCAACAGTTGAACCAAAAGGCCTAAGTTCAAAACAGCCATAAATCAGAGAGTATTTAGACATTTATACAATACTTCTAACCGATTAAACACATCTTCTCCCTTTGTTCTTCAAAATACGTTATTGGGGTACAAATGACTTCACCTTTAAACATTGAACTTATTGATGCATTGTTTACATTGAACATAATTAATGAAATTCTTGCAGCGTGCAACTTCAAACAGATGTGACTCATATGTTATCTTGTCCACTACCCGGGTTTTTACTGGGAGTTTTTTCTCAGCCGAGCTAAGGGTCTAAGGGCAGGGTGTCATATTGTATCATATTGTATCATATATCATCTTGTATGAAATGTAAAGCCCACCAGGCACATTTATTTGTGATTTTGGGCTATACAAATAAAACTGATTTGATTTGATTTGATTTTGAAACCTCTTTTTGGGCCTGGTGCTAAATTTCAAAATATCTCAGTGAAATACCTTGACCATGTTGTATTTTTGCTTTAAATTAAGTATTTAGTTTTGCCTATAGAGGCAGTGCGGAATGCGTCATAATCGGAGGCCACGCCCATCGTGGGGGAAAACAATTCACAGCGCTCCGTTCACTTTCTATTGAATGACACTCGTATTCGGCAAACAAACTTAATAAAAACGTAATACGACATGCCTTTCACAAATACACGTTACATACTCTAAAGCCACGAGTCTTGTCTGTCTATACGAGCTGTTTTTGTGAAAAATGATTGAGTAATTTTCAATATCGAGACAAAACTCTTAACTAATGTATGCTGTATGCTAGGCTAATGTTAGCCTTCTGCTGTAGGCTAGCCAGGTCGGACGGGAAAAAACACCTCAATATCTAAAATTACTCAATAATTTTTCACAAAAACAGCGTATTTGTGAAACGTATGGACAGACAAGAGTCGTGGCTTTAAAGAAAGTAACGTGTTTTTGTTAAATGGATGTTTGAATGCGTTTTAATTACGTTTGTTTGCAGAAGACGGGTCTCCTTCAATACAAAGTGAATGTAAAGGCGTTCAATGGTTTCCCCCACGATGGGTCCGACCGGACAAAAACACCTCAATATTGAAAATGACTCGGTCGCAGAAATGTTTCTTTGGAGGAAAATGGACATACATATTGTGAGCTGTGAGCTTCTAAGTGGAAAAAAGTCATACTAAACGAGGCCTCTTGCCTCATCAACTCTCTAGTTAAATGAGATTCTACATTCCACGACAGAATATCTAAACGAAAAATTGCTCTCAACTCGAAATGTTTTACATTAAAGAAACACTTTATCTTTTTATGCTTTATTGATAGTGTAGAGACAGAGTTGAAATGGTGCAAAGAGGGGAGTGACATGCAGAGAACGAGCGCGGGCTGGAATCGAACCCGGGTCCGCTGCTCGCTGAGGCCCATGGGGGGGACGCCCTACCAACTGAGCTAAGGGCACCCCTTAAAGAAACACATTTGACACTGAATCTTCATCAATGTCTTCTGCTTCTCACGGTACCTTCATTTCATTTTTCAGTTACACGGTTTGCGAGTAAGAAGAAGTATTTCGGAGTTATGCATCTCGAATAAATTCTCTGAGTGCGTACCTACAATCACCACAATCGCGCCGACTTAACGGGCAATCAATTCTTTACTGCTACCTTCTGACAGAATTGTGTGCATGGGGCCATAGTGTAGTGGTTAAAGCTTAGGGCTTAAAGCCTATAGATTGCAGGTTCAAGACCACCTGGGGCAAAACATTTTTAGAATCTAGAGTGCAGTTAAACTTTGCACACATGTCAATCATGACTCAAAGATGACCTCATATGATTGTAGAGAACCAAAGATTAGCGGTTCAAATCCCGGTTAAAGCAGAATTTTAGACTCACACAGATTTTCTTCCAACTTTGCACAGATGTTGATTATGACTCAATTATCAGATGAGTTTAGAGGTCAAATTTCAAGGTCATAATTCATTCATAATTTCAGCTAGAAAGTCCATTCAAACTTCAAAATATTCCTAATTTTTCATACATTATATTATTCAACCATTCTGTTCATTCAGATATATTCATCCTTCGTTCTTCATTAACATTCAGCAGTGAAGCTCATTCAGCATCAGCTTCAGCTCAGCAGCGCAGCATTCACACCGCAATTTCTTCAGGAATTGCATTTCTAGTTCCGTATTATTATTCCGCCATATTCATGGCGGGCCATATCTTCAACATGCTTCATTCCACAAACTTCCTTCAACTATCCTCATATTCAGCCCGTTTTCCACATTATTGGATTCATTCAAAATGTTCAAAAAAATTCATAACTTCATAATTAATAAACAATTTAACCAAAATTATGAAAAGTTTCAAATATCTTCTTTTCCCTGAAAATTCATCCTAGAAACTCCATTCTAACATCTAAATGTTCAGCTCATTCCAGAAAAGAATTATTCAATACAGTTTTTTCATAAAGTCCATAACTCCAAAGAAAATCAACTTTTTATGAAATTCATATTTCATACAAAATTATGATTCCTCCTACTCGTTCATACTTCATCGTAGAAACTCCATTTAAAGTCTTACATGTTCGTCTTGCACAGGAGCACATTTCCATAATTAACTATTTTTTCATAAAATTCATAACTTCAGAGATAATTAAAGGTTTATTACACCAAAAATCCCCATAGGGAATGTATGGGGAAATCGGCAAAACGCTTAGCTTAGGGCTTATAACCTATAGATCGCAGGTTCAAGACCACCCCGGAGCAAAACATGTTTAGAATGTAGAGTGCAGGTAAACTTTGCACACATGTCAATCATGACTCAAAGATGACCTCATATGATTGTAGAGAACCAAAGATTTCAAATCCCGGTTAAAGCAACATTTTAGACTTAAACAGATTTTCTTCTAACTTTGCACAGATGTTGATTATAACTCAATTATGACCTCAGATGAGTTTAGAGCTCAAATTTCAAGGTCATAATTAATTCATAATTCCAGCTAGAAAGTCCATTCAAACTTCCAAATATTCCACATTTTTCATACAATGTATTATTCAACCATTCTGTTCATTCAGATATATTCATCCTTCGTTCTTCATTAACATTCAGCAGTGCAGTATTCACACCGCAATTTCTTCAGGAATTGCATTTCTAGTTTTTATTGGGTTTTTAGCACATCACATCTACACATAGTAAGATCAGCTTACAGATGTTAATTCAGTGCAGATAAAACAAAACATTCAGTAATGAACAAACAATTGAAACAAAAACAAACAAAAACAGAGCCTGTGGGAAAATGTGATGTAGACAAAAAGATGACATACATACATATGAAAAGATGAGCGCAGCTCAAGTAGCTGCCTTACACTTAAATGCAAACATACTGAGAGCCAGTGTCCTTACAGTTCGTCTCAGTAAAGTATCCACTTCTGACATCTCTTAGCATACAAATCTAACCTCAAACCTAACACACAAGTCAGTCGTTCCATTGTTCTTATTTCATGAATGACATCAAACCATTGTTGCTGTTTAGGTGAATCAGGCTTATAGCAGCTTCTAGTTATGGTTTTCCTTGCTGCTGTAAGGAGTACTTTCACCAAGTATCTGTCCCTCTGCAGAGGAACCAGTGAAATGTAACCAAAGTACAAGACAGTGCATGACAAAGGAATAACAAAACATTTTTAAAACACAGCCGATGCATCTTTAGAGCACATTGTCTGCCTTATGACGATCGGAAAGATGCAACGATAAGGTTGTGCTCATGAGTTATTGATCCCTGAAGTCAATATCTTTCCAACTTTAACGAGTTTGTTCTGGACATTTTTACTTTATTCATGAAATTGTATTTCATCTTCTTAACTCAACAATATTTCAACATTTGTGCACAATGGGAAAAGAAACTTCCTCCACCAATTTTTTTCTCTCCTGTGGCCTTCATATTCTTCAATAAAATGTAAAGTGTAAATATATATTTTTTTGTTTTCTATCTTTCAGAGTCTCAATCACAGCTAGCCGGTAAGTCAAAGTTTCTGTGCGCATTTCAAAATTCCTTTCATTTGGACTGTGAAGGGAAAGGAACTGACTGTGTTGTGTTGGTTTCTCCCTGATTCTTGCACTTTGCAATATAGTGCCCAGGCCTGCATACATGTTGCGATGTTTGCGTCCGTCACTGTTTTGTACTGTTATGTGCTGTCGCCTCTCCTCGCTGTAAACCAATTTGCCCTCTTGGGACACTAATAAAATCTTGAATCTTGAATCTTTTAGTTTTGTTTATAGTTTCATTATTCAATGTAAAAATGAAAACGTTCGGAAAGCTCAAAATTTCAAAGGAACTGTCTTCGTCAGAATTGTTGAGATAACTTATCATTCATACAGTATGCAATGTAACTGTCATGGTCCGTCTGTCTTGTTTCCTCCCCATGTCCTGTCTAGCTTCCCTCTTGTTGATTGCTGTTCCCGCCCCTAATGTGTTTCACCTGTCTCTCGTTGTCTGCCCTGTCTTGTGTGTGTATATAACCCCCAGTGTTTCTTTGTTCCCTGTCCGAGCATTGTTTCCTGTTGGTGAGTCTGTCCCGTGCCTGTTCTATGTTTTCCTGTTTCTCCTGGATGTTCGCCTGTTGGCCTTTTTTGTTAAGTTTTTGGACAATAAATATCTTTTAGTTTTACGTCTTGCATTTGGGTCCTGTTTTCCTGCCTGCCTGCCTGCCTGCCTGCCTCATCGTAACAGTAACTTTAATTCCTTTTTTTTAAAGATTTTTTAGGCATTTTTCATGCTTTATTCTAGTGCAGACTTTTTCCTCGAAAATTTTCGTTTTCACACACTTGTGGTGTAGTGGCTAGAGCCCCCTGTTTGTCTCTCTCTTTCAGTGTGTGGTCGGGCTGTGCGAAACACCAGGATAGTTGGAGGAGAGGTGGCCCCTGAAGGAGCCTGGCCATGGCAGGCTGATCTGCACCGCGCGGGCGCGAACGGGAGTCACTTCTGTGGAGGATCCCTCATCAACAGGGAATGGGTGATGAGTGCTGCTCACTGCTTCCCAAGGTGAGGAAAACAACACTCCATGCACCTGGGGGTTACCAGACAAAAACGTTGGGAAATAAGCTCTTAAGTGGCAATAAAAAATAGTCCAGATGCGTCTATCAAGCTCCAAACAAAATCAATCTAGAAATTGTCTCATGCTCATGTCTGGACTGTTTTGTTTCTCTTGTGATCTCCAGCGGTGACACAGGTCAGACAGTGTATCTGGGTCGTCAGAGTCAAGAGGGTTCAAATCCCAACGAGGTTAATCGGACGGTAACACAAGTCATCAGACATCCAGGCTACGTCTCCTCTACTTCTGATAACGACATTGCCCTGCTGAAGCTCTCCTCTCCTGTGAACTTCACTGACTTCATCCTGCCCGTCTGCCTGGCGGCCTCCGGCAGCACCTTCCACAGCGGGGTGGACTCCTGGGTCACAGGATGGGGACGCATCGGGTCTGGAGGTTAGTAAAAAAAAAACTGGATTTCACCTCTGAATCAAATGTTTAAATGCTAGATATAGATAAAAATATAATTTTTTGTTATGTTTTGAAAACCAGGGCTGAAGCTTTATTGAAACTTTCTGAACAAAAAATCTACTTTTAATTTTACTTTATGGCTTGTTTAGGACTTGAAACTCAACAAGTTGAGGATTTGAGACTTGACCTCTGACTTGATTTCGGACTTGTTTGTTTAAAACTATGAAGGATAAAAATTACTAAAAATCTGACTGAAACTTATACAAATGAACACTGATGTGATGTTTAATAACCTGAATGTGTGTCTGTACAGTGGACCTTCCTTCCCCAGGAAACCTAATGGAGGTGACGGTGCCAGTCGTGGGGAACAGACAGTGTCAATGTGACAATTCTGCGTTTATGATCACAGAAAACATGATCTGTGCCGGCCTACGTGAAGGAGGAAAAGACTCTTGTCAGGTGAACATTTTGACTTGAAAGATATCATTACATTACATTTAGCTGACGCTTTTATCCAAAGCGACTTCCATTAAGTGCATTCAACAATGAATATCATCATAAAAACATTGCCAGTAGATTAGGCTACATACATTAAAACAATCATATTTTGTTTTACAGTTTTCTCGATTCAAATGTTTGATTAAATATATAAAATGTTCCTCTCCTTAAAGGGGGATTCAGGTGGTCCGATGGTGAGCAAACAGGGCGATCGCTGGATCCAGGAGGGCATAGTGAGTTTTGGAGAAGGTTGTGCCCTGCCCGAAAGACCAGGAGTCTACGCCCGAGTGTCCCGATATCAAACCTGGATCAACAGCCAGATCAGCAGCGACCAGCCAGGCTTTGTGACCTTCACTTCGAATGGGACTGACAGTGATCTCAATGTGACGTGTCCTGGCTTAGAACCTGCTTCAACCACCGTCCCTACAACAACCGTACCACCACGTGAGTCCATGACTTTAGAATACATTGATTTTGGTAACTACTACATACATAGTTATGCATTACCTACTACATGGGGTTTATTTAAAATGTTTTAGTAACTACTAAAAATGTTTTTAATATAGTAACTACTACATAGTTATGCATTACCTACTGCAAAGTTTTTCGAATTTTTTTTAGGAACTTCTACAACTTCAAAAACTATACCACCACTTGAGTCCCTGACATTATAGTGGCAAAAAAATGTTTTAGTAACTACTGCATAGTTATTGAAAATGTAAATAATAAAACTATGTAGTAGTTAATGCATAACTTGGTAGAAGTTACTACAATCTCTGTATTTAAGTGTTACCAAGAAAGGTTGCATTGATATATGTAAAGCATCTAAACCTTTTCATTAACTCTGGTTTTGCCTTTCCTCTCCAGCGGTGGTGTGTGGCAGAGCGCCGATGAACTCCCGTATCTCTGGGGGAGCGTCGGCCGCGGCTGGCCTCTGGCCCTGGATGGCCAGTCTACAGAAGAATGGAAGTCATGTCTGCAGTGGAACGCTGGTGGCTGTGGACGCTGTGCTGACCAACGCAAACTGCTTCTCAAGGTAACAAACATGGACTTTGTTTTCCTTTTAAAGTAGATACAAGGAACTGTTGTGCCCAGTGGGGCAAGACACTTCACCCACCCTGCCCCGTGTGAATGTGTATGACTGCTGTATGTTTGTGGTGGTCTGAGGGGCCGTAGGCGCTGAATGGCAGCGATACTTCTGTCAGTCTTCCTTCTGTCAGAATTCCTCACCGGGGGCGATATAAGTTACACACTATAACTTTTAAACCAATCCTTGTTCTCCTCACTCCAAACTAACCCAGCTCATTGTATCCCTCCACAGCTCCCCAGTAGCGTCTGACTGGACTGTGATTCTGGGCCGTGTGAATCTGAACGAACCAAGTTTGGTGTCGTTTGTTGAGGAGAACCTGAACGAACTGAGTCTGTTTGAGGTGTCTGTGTCAAACATCACTGTGAGCTCTCTGCCTGGGTCTAACGTGGCTGTGCTTCACCTGGCCTCTGAGCCCGTTCTCTCAGACTACATCCAGCCCATCTGTCTGGACAATGGGCGGACCTTCAGCGTGGGGGCCACGTGCTGGGCAGCTGGATGGAGCTCTGGGAGAGGAGGGGGTGAGTCCACAAGAAACATTGATGCTATAACTCTTGTTGGGATGCAAGATTAGGTGTAAATAAATAAAAATCTTTATTCATAGATCATCTATGCAATCTCATGGTAGGGGTGTCACAATTTGATTTGACTTGATTTGACGGACGGCATTGGTTTTTTTCTTCAAGATAATGGTTGTTAGGGATGGTTGTCTAGGAGAAATATACAGACTACATTTAGTCAAATAAAGACTTGCCCTCAGGGACTTGAGAACAATGACTTGGTCCCACCTTTGGCAATTAGTCCAGTTTACTTCTGTCTTGTTTTTAATTGAGATTTTTCATAATTTCAAATTTAAATTATTTTAGATGTTCAAGCTCTGCAGGAGTTCCAGACGTCGGTGGTGGACTGTGGCAACGCATTAACCAGTGACAGCAGCATCTGTACTGGAGCTATAACACTGGAGCAGGTGAATAATATGAGAGACTGTTTGTCATGGTCTGTCTGTTCCTTGTCTTGTTTTGGTGTGTTTCCTTTTTTTTGTTTTATTTTGGTATGTCTGTCTTGTTTCTCCCCATGTCCTGTCAAGTTTCCCTCCTGTGTGATTACTGCTCCCTCCCTAATGTGTTCCACCTGTTCCTCATTGCCTCCCCTGTCTGGTGTATTTAAGACCTTGCATTTCACACTGGAGCAGGTGAATAATATGAGAGACAGTAGCTATATCCCATTCCAGAGGCCGGGTCCTTGTAAGGACGCGGTCTATGAAGGCCATAGATAATAATAATAATAATTAATTTTCTTTGAGGGCGCCTTTCAAAGCACCCAAGGTCACCTTACAGGGCATAGTTAAAAAACAAAATCAACAATGATAAAAAAAACACAAGAACAAGACACATTGAAACTATTTACACAAGGGTGGTGAGATGGGTGGTAGACAATGAATTATATGGAATATGTCAGTTTAAAAAGATGGTTTTTAAACGGTTCTTAAAAGTGGAAAGAGTGTCGGAGTTACGGATGACAGGTGGGAGGGTGTTCCAGAGGTGGGGGGCAGATCGGCTGAATGCCCTGGACCCCATGGTAACCAGGCGGGCGGGTGGAACAGTAAGTTGAGTGGAAGAGGAGGACCGGAGAGTGCGGGTGGGTGTGTTGGTGTGTAGGAGTTCACAGATTTATGGGGGGGGCGAGGTTGTGGAGGGCCTTGAAGGTGAGGAGCAGAATCTTGAAGTTGATGCGGGTTTTGACCGGGAGCCAGTGAAGCTGCTGAAGGACAGGAGTGATGTGATTAATGGAGGGGGTTCTGGTGATGATGCGAGCAGCAGAGTTCTGGACCAGTTGAAGTTTACGGATGGACTTGAGAGGGAGACCGAAGAGGAGGGAGTTACAGTAATCGATGCGGGAAGTGACCAGGGTGTGAACAAGGATGGCTGTGCCTGTGTTGGATGGGCCGGAGGCGGTTGATGTTGCGTAGATGGTAGTAGGCAGACCTGGTGATGTTATTGATGTGTGCTTGGAATGATAGTGTGCTGTCGAGGATGACACCCAGACTCTTAACCTGAGGGGAGGGGGAGACTGAGGTGTTGTCGATAGTGATGGAAAAACTGTCAGGTTTTGTCAGGGTTGATTTGGTGCCGATGAGGAGAACTTCTGTGTTATTGCTGTTGAGTTTGAGAAAGTTGCAGGTGAACCAGGATTTTATTTCTTTTAGGCAATCGGAGAGGGACGTGGGAGGAAGGGTAGAAGTGGGCTTGGTGGATATGTAGAGCTGGGTGTCATCCGCATAGCAGTGAAAATTAATGTTAAATTTACGGAAAATATGGCCAAGGGGCTCCTGTTCATCATAAATGAACCACCGTCCCTACAACAACCGTACCACCACGTGAGTCCACGTGAGGCCCCTCCTGTTCATAAATGATGAACAGGAGGGGCCCTAGGACAGAACCCTGGGGAACACCGGTAGTGACTGGAAGTGACTGGGATTTGAAAGTTTTGAGTTGGATGAACTGAGTGCGGCCGGAGAGATAGGATTTAAACCAGTGCAGGGGTGTGTCAGTGATACCAATGGAGGCCAGTCTGTCAAGGAGGATGTTGTGCGAAATGGTGTCAAAGGCCGCACTCAGATCAAGGAGGATGAGGATGGTGAGATGTCCGGAGTCTGCTGCCATGAGAAGGTCATTGGTGATTTTAACCAGGGCTGTTTCTGTGCTGTGGAGGGGGCGGAAACCAGATTGAAATTGTTCGGAAAGATTATTGAAGGATAAGTGAGCTTGAACCTGAGATGCTATTGTTTTTTCCAGAATTTTTGATACGAAAGGGAGATTTGAGATGGGACGGAAGTTGTTGAGGTTATTGGGGTCAGCACCAGGTGTCTTGAGTATGGGGGTTATTGCAGCTGTTTTGAAGGATGAGGGGACGAGGCCGGAGCTGAGGGAGGAGTGCATGATGGACGTTATTAGGGGGGAAAGAGATGGTAGGCAGCCTTTAACTAAAACAGTAGGGATAGGGTCCAACTGGCAGGTAGATGGTTTGGACTTGCGGATGAGGTCTGAGATTTCCACAGCAGAGGGAAGTGTGAAGCTTGAGAGTAGACGGGAGACAGGGGCTGAGAAAGTGGGAAAAGACGGAATATGGGTGGTGTTAGGGGTCAGTTGCTGGTGGATCTTTTCTATTTTGGTGGTGAAGAATGACATTAAGGAGTTGCAATAATCATAGCTTGTGAAGGCCGATTCGAAGGCCGAACGAGTGTTGTTAAACGAGACGGTCTCGTGCACCGGACAGAAATCTGTTCAGTGGCACAGACGTTAAAAGGCATACAATACAAATAGGTTAATTAATCTGAATGTAGAGCATGTTCACGATGTGTAAGGTGGCCGCCTATATGAACGGACCGAGGGCTGAGAACAAGGCTACTGATCAGATAAATGATCTATCAAACGTAAAATCATCAGTACATGATAAAAACATCCCGATGGAGATTTCTATGGAGTGATTTTGCTTTAAACTGTACAGGGACGCGTTGTGAGAGTGACACTCTTTCTTCAGTCGGAGCTGCAGCGTAAAGTGAAAACAAACTCAGGGTAGGTCTAGCCACCTATCCAGCAGGTTAGACCCACGGCGTATGTTGCCGCAGAAACTGACTCTGAGGTGCGCTGAACCTGCTTCTTGAAACACCCCTCTGCATTGTATAACTACAACCAAATAGACAATTAAAAGAATTTTAAGAGAGAGAGAGAAAAAAAATAATAATAATCTTTCCTATTTCTACAGGGAGATTCTGGCAGCCCGTTGATGTGTAAACTGGACGACTCCTGGTTTGAAGCCGCCGTGTTATCGTTTGAAAACAATTCAATCAGTCGAAAGCGTCGCGAGGCAGTGATGGTCCTAGAAAAACTGAGTCGCTTCCAGTCCTTCCTGACTTCCACAGTGGGACCCTTCTTATCTCCACCCTCCACTAACACTGGTACTAATGCTACTGCTGCGACCGCTACCACTACTGCTCCGACCGCTACTATTACAACCGGCAATGGAAGCCCTGCCACTCACTCACCATGCTTCTTCCTGTTTCATCTCCTCGTCTGCTCCCTGTGTCTCCTTCTCTTCTCTTAGGAAAAACAAACATCAAACTCTACCTGTAAATAGTGACTTTACATGATGTGAAAAGCACAGATGAATGTAAACATGAAACCATGAAATTGTCATGTTCTGTCTTTGTCCTGTCTTTGTTTTGGTGGTGTCCCTGTGTTTCCTGTTTTATTTTGGTATGTCTGTCTTCTTCCTCCCCATCTCCTGTCACGTTTCCTTCCTGTTTGATTACTGCTCCCTCCCCTAATGTGTTACACCTGTGTCTCGTGTCTAGTATATATACCCCTTGTCATTCCTTTGTTCCTTGTCTGTGCATTATGGTTTGTCGTGTCAGTGAGTCTTGTTGCAAAGTGGTGGCAGTGGTGAAGTGGGTAGGGAGTTCGCCTCTGGTGTGCAGGGTCGGAGGTTCGATCCCCCGTCTCCCCGTCACATGTCGAAGTGTCCCTGGGCAAGACATTGAACCCCGAATTGCTCCCGATAGTTAGCTTGCGTGGTAGCTCCTGCTATCGGTGTATGAATGTGTGTGTGATGTGTAAAAAACAATGTAAAGCGCTTTGAGTCTGTGAAAAATGGAGATAAAGCGCTATATAAGTCCATTTACCATCTTGTTCTGTGTTACTTGTTTCCTGTTATCTGTGTTCTCTGCCTTTTTGCCTGGCTGCCTTTTTTGCCTTGTGGGTCCTGCTTGCCTGCCTGTCTGCCACACCGTAACAGAAATGGAGAGACAATGTGCACTAGCTAATTTATGACTTGATTTTTTGCCTCTGTTGGTGACCACTACGACTGGAGCAGTGAAGTTGGCGGGTTGGATCAGGAATTCAGGGTTTGTTTTCTCCTACAGATGATGTTACTCTGTACGGGAGCATTGTTTAACCGAAGTTACAGAAAATCGTTTTATTGTGTTATTAAACTGAACTGACCTTTGACCCCGGGGAGAAAACCTTATTTGATGTTTTGACAATGGTTAATGGCTCGCATATTCTTACAAAAACGTTATGGTTAGATCCTAACGTTATGGAATACACATGCACTGAAATAACGACTAATTAGACCTCTATTAAATCTTATAGTGACTATTTAGCTGTACGTCCACTCAAACGGTTTAATAATTGTACTTTTATGGAATCTTATAACAGGAGATTAATTGTTAGACACAACCCACTAAACTCAGTTTGTGTTACAAATCTGTCAATTATAAACCAATATACAAAGTCAGCCGGGGTTCCGTCACGTTATAGGGGAGAACGGGGTAATCTGACATTTACATTTGCTCCCCTCTAAGCGAGCTAAAATTATTTATCACTAACATGTACACATTTCCCATTAATTCAGAATGTTTCCTAGAAATGGGCATTAGCAGAATTTTTTCAAGAAAAAGGGCAGTGACAATATGATTGTTTTAAAAAAAAGTTGTCATGTGGCTCACTTTACCCCAGCTGTGGGGTAAACTGAGACAGATCAGAAAAATCAAGGGGGTAAAGTGAACCAGCTGGGGGTAAACTGATCCACTTACTTTTTCCACTCTAAAACTACCATAACAACACATATTGTAACAGTTAGAATCCTGAAAGCTAGCCACACATTCCAGAACTAATGTCGGACTAGAAAAAGAATGATGGGGTTTGGTCAATTAAGCAAAGCAAATTTTCTAAACACACGCGAACCAATTCGGCAATTCCATTAAATTCGGCCCGCAAAAAATAAATAAATATATATATATATATATATATATATATATATTTTTTTTTTCTCATGCAGAGCCTGTGCCATATCCGCACGTCGCACACGCTCCCAACCGTTAGGACACTCGCGTAGCACACTCGCAAATGTCTGCTGAAAGTTCCACAGCTCAGGATTTTGTCAGTTTTCTAATGGCTGTAAATAGGCAAATCTATGTGGCTAAATAGCATGCTAATATTGATGACTGATTGTGTCAACTGTCTAAGGATGAATGTTAACATTATCTGGTTTCTAACTTTTGCCTCAAGTTACAATATAGCTCACTAGCTAACGTTAGATAGCCGCTGATAGCCCATCCCTTTCGTTTCCAATGGTGGCTTTGTATTTCATTACCAATGTAAAGTGTCATAAATAGTTAACACTGGTGCTGGGTCATGATTCCTATAAAAAATAAAATAAAAAAACTTGATGTGTTTTGAATGTGCAGAAAGTTTTGAAAAATCCAAGAGAAAACATATTGTGGCTCAATCCAGGATGGCTGAGAGCCTTACTGCATTATAGTCCTTTATAATTGTTTCACCAGGAACCTGAATGTTGTCTTTTCCTTTACAAAAATAAAGACATTTCCACAATAAATTGACGCAGAAAAGGCACAGAAAACATAAACATAAAATTCTACCAGTATACAGGAAATTAAGTGTTTGAAGCACACAAATTTCTGGGGGAGCACCCCCAGACCCCACACCTATAATTTGTCCCCCAAAATATGTTAACAAAACCTAGCCTTTATGTACGCACTACGCAGGTTATACCGTATACCTAGATATGTTGTTTGATTTTTGGATTAAAAAGAAGGCATGTCAGTAAGCGACATGTCTGGCCCTTCGTGTGATTATCATGTCGTAATCCGGCCCTCTGTGAAAATTAGTTTGACACCCCTGCTCTAAGGAGTTTGGGGGAGACGTGGCTGTAGCAGAAGTCAGCCTGCGGAGGGGGCCAGAAGAAAAACGTGTTTTCTCCTAACTTGCTGATTTAGGAGTAACTTTTAGAAATAAAGGGGGTGTGTCACTCGTTTTTTCAGGATAAGAGTAAATCAAAAAGCTTTTTTCCAAAAAAAGATATTTATTGTAAATAAGTGATCTATTTTTACTCGTGACTGTTGGTTTACGTTGCACTGAAG
>NC_137220.1:3892815-3895315 GCF_949987685.1 Ammodytes marinus
GCACCGCCGGCTCAACTGCATCGACTACGGCGTCAACGAGACGGACCCGAGCAAGGTTTGGCACAGATTATAATATATAGGCTACAGTTTGAGTCATTGTTTAAAAACCCACTTCTTTTCTTTTTGTTGTTGGTGTGTGTGTGTGTGTGTGTGTGTGTGTGTGTGTGTGTGTGTGTGTGTGTGATAAACTGATGGATAGACTTTGACTGTATGTGTGTGTTTTCCGTGCGTATTTGAGTGTGTGCGTGTAGTTGTGTGAGTGTGTGTGTGTGTGTGTGTGTGTGTGTGTGTGTGTGTGTGTGTGTGTGTGTGTGTGTGTGTGTGTGTGTGTTGTTTATCTCTTGACGAGAGTGTTTTTATCCCAGCAGTGTCTGTCTACTAGGACTTTTTTTATTTACTTTACTATTATGTTTTGGATGTAATGTATTTTACTTATTTTTCTCTACAGCTCTGGTCCACCTCGGCTGTTATAAATGAGCTATATAAATAAAGTTAACTTGACTTGAGTTTTTATGCACGGCATACCTGGAACAAACTCCCAGAAAAACTTGCGGTGTGCTGCAACTCTCAGCTCCTTTAAATCAAATCTGAAGACTTTTCTGTTTCCCTTCTAACCTGTCATTTTTATTTTATATAAATGTTGTATTTCTATTAATTTTTTTCTATTCTATGCTTGATGTATTTATGTATTAATATATTTTTTATACATATTTTTTTAACCTTTATTTATACAGGTAAATCCCATTCAGATGGGAGACTCTTATTTTACACTATTTTAATCTTGATGTATTTCATTCCCCCTGTAAAGCACTTTGAATGGTCTTGTCTGTGTCATGGTTGTTGTGTCCTTGGGCAAGACACTCCACCCACCTTGCCTCGTGTGAATGTCACTAGCCCCTTTTACACAGCCAGTGAAAGCCGGGAATATGCCGGCCTTTCGGCCCTCCGCCCTGCTGTGTAAATGCGACAGTTGCGGAACGAGGGAAGAAAGGTGCGAGTGATCGTTCCGGGAATTTTACTACCTCGGGGGGTAGTAAGATTCCCGACACGATCAGTTCCGCCTCTCTGTTTAAATGCTCCAGCTTGTTGTTGCGGAACAGGGAGGCGTTTGACGTTCCATAGTCTACGTTCTAAAAATGCGACCATGTTAGCAGTTGAAGGACGTGTGTTTAACATTAACCACGGCGGCCTGATGTCCCGTAAAAATCACCAAATAAAAGGAACGGTGTATAATCTAGCTGATCATAAGGTCCGTTGCTCAATCCAAACCCCCGCGCTTCATTTTGCAGAGTGTATGAGTCTATTTCTGCCCAGGAGAAGTTGTACAATGGAAAGCTAGGCTAGGCTAAGTAAGGGATAAAGTATAGCGAACGGGTCACTTGCTAGAAATAAAGACCGACAAGCTGAAGCAGGAGCTCGACGCGCAGCGGAGGGCTCTTGTTCAGCTTGAAGGTCGACCTAGTAACGGGGGAATAGTCTGCTCGCCCCGCTAGACTGTCTGCTTCAGCTGACTGAAGGCTCCGGCTCAGCTGTTAGCCACAGAGCTACTGTTTTGCTAACACATTCCGCCGCCGCTATTATTATCCTAAGTCTGAGCGTATATCCACACTTTATTTCTGTCTACAGTAACGTGACTTCACACACTGTGTGTATGTGTATGTCTGATTGGCAGATCGCTGCCCTCACAAAGAGACTCGCTCACAACCAACCTGTCACACACACACACACAGAGGTGAAGCGGTCGGATTGATTTAGTCAGTTTGGTTAACTGTCCCAGTGATGTTGGACTCAGCGCGTAGCGAGATCAACTGGCACATCGTGGGGACAGTAAAATACTGCCCTCTTACTGCAAGCTCCAGCACTTCTGCTCTCAATTCACCGGCCATTGTTGTTGTTGTAAAGCAGCTGACCGGCGCGGCGCTAAATGTTTACGTCACACCTGACGCTGTTTACAAGCACCTCTTTCATTCCGGAGCGCTGTGTAAAAGGGACTACTGATGCGCCAGCAGGCCGGCGTTGCTTGGTTCTGTGTAAATAACACAGAAGCAAGCAAAGCCGGCATATTGGAGTGATGTTGTTCCGTAAATATGCCGCAATCTCTGTGTAAAAGGGGCTTATGACTGCTGTATGTTTGAGGTGGTGGTCTGAGGGGCCGTAGGCGCTGAATGGCAGCCACACTTCCTCCACCAGTATGACTGTGTGTGAATGAATGGAACCTGGAACCCTGTAAAGCGCTTTGAGTTACTAGAAAAGGGCTATATAAATCCAATCCATCATTATAATGGCTTTGTGTCTGAATTGTGCTATAGAAATAAACCACCTTGCCTTGCCTTTGCCTTGAAGGTGCACTACAGCTGGGAGACGGGGGACGATCGCTACCTGTTTAGACGCTTCCACACGGGGATCTGGTATTCATGTGAGGAAAACATCCATGAGGCAGGTGGGCTAAATCACTCCATGTAGCCTAACGTCACACACACACACACACATACGCATGGAA
>NC_137220.1:3897815-3902815 GCF_949987685.1 Ammodytes marinus
CAGCCGCTAGGTTCACTTAATGTTACACAAACTATCATAAATCAGACAGTGAACAACATATGAACAAATCCTTCTGTAATAACCTTCAGAATAGTGCTGAGAATGATTATGGAAAGTTTAGTTGATGCAAGTGCTTTAGAAGTTGGCGATTTTTGGTTCAGAGTATTGAAAAAAAAATTATGTTGAGATAATGTCCGTTAAAGATGGTTGTATAGGAGAAATATACAGACGCAAACAGACAAGGTTTAGTCAAATAAACTCCTGAATGTACATGTTGGACCTTTGATTTATACTAGTATGAAAGAAGACATGTTATGGACGCAAAACAGACAAAAACACTACTGATTATGGAAAGTGTAGTTGATGTAAGTGCTTTAGAAGTTGTCGATTTTTGGTTCAGAGTATTGAAAAAAACAACACAACTGGCAGCTACTACAGGTTCACTTAAGGTTAAATTAATAAATGAATAGCAGTGGTGGTCACTTCATTGGGGCTTCACTAACACCATTATGTCACTATAATCTGGCCGCGGGACACTTAAGCAGCTCAGAGCGATAGTGTTTAAACTAAAGGCAGTAATGAGAACACACTCACTGGCTTTAGACCACAGTAAGTTCCTCCCTACTTTAGCTACTTTTACATAAATGCACACACGCACCTTCAAGCACCACAGGCACACACACACCCACACACACACACACACACACACACACTTTCAAGCAACACACACACATCCACGCACACACACACACACACATACACAAACACATTTTCAAGCAAAGCACACGCACGCATAGACACGCACACATACACACACTAACTCCAATAGCATGTTGGAGTATTCCTCTTTATTCTTTATCCAGCCTTGGTGATACAAGGAAGGCAAAATATACCCTGCGTTCCAATCCCCATACTTCCCTACTATTTAGTATGCCAGAAAAAGATTTAGGATGTCCCAATACATGCACGTCAATTGTAGTATGCTGAAAATACATAAATGCCCCAATAACTCCAATAGCATGTTGGAGTATTCGTCTTTATTCTTGACATTTCTCGACATAATGAAAAAAAAAATCTTCCTTATCTGATTTTTTTCTCTCTCTCCTGTCTGTGGCCCTAAAACTCTTCTGTTCTTTAGTATGTAGTGTGGTAAAAAGAAAAAGTATGTGATTTGGAACGCTGCAGGGTTAGTCTGTAAATTCTCTGAGATACAACTGAATGAATAATGCAGACAGATTCTCAGCTGAACATGGTTAATGGTATGATCACCGTTGTGTCACAAAAGCATTTATCCTCATCACAGCCGCAATTATCCCCCAATGACATCGCTACACTGATTGCACTCACTGCAGAAAGGATATCAGCAGGCAGGAGGTATAGTGTGAGAATATAAATGGTAAATGGACTCCACTTATAAAGCTCTTTTCCCTGGTTTTTCACAGACTCAAAGCGCTTTACATTGTTTTGTTCACATTCACCCAATCACACACATTCATACACCGATAGCAGCAGCAGCTACCACGCAGGGTGCAAGCTAACTATCGGGAGCAATTCGGGGTTCAATGTCTTGCCCAGGGACACGGTAGGTAGGCAGGGGATCGAACCACCTTACCCACCTCGCCACTGCCGCCCTGTATACAAGAAAATACATTTGAAACTAGGGCTGGGTGATATGGGCTAAAATCAATATCTCAATATTTTTGGACTATATCTCAATACACGATATACACTCACCGGCCACTTTATTAGGTACAGCAGCTCAATTTCTTGTTAACACATATAACTAATCAGCCAATCACATGGTAGAAACTCAATGCATTTAAACCTGCAGTGTGTAGAATTTTGGGTTTTATTTCCTAGCAGATTTTTTAGAAAGTAATTATGATATCCATAAGTACATTTAATTTAGTGCATAATAGCTGAACATATTTTTTTTAATTATTTTTTTCCCCTTAGAAAGGGTCTCATATATGTCCACATTTCTGCATATTTTGGACCAAGGCCTAGTGCCGCCATCTTGAAAGTGTCATAGTTGGAATGCCATCAGGTGCATTGTTTAAAATGTATAATTGTTCTTGTCCTTGAAGGCCACTGTAGCTTCTGTTATTATTCTAAAGGGTTGGGGTTACCCAGGGAGCGTTGCATTCTAGAACTTTGTAGAACTTTCTTGAAGATGTCATATTACACACTGCACCTTTAACCATGTAGACCTGGACAGGACAACTTATTGAAGATTTTTTTTTGTTTGTTCAAGTTTTAAGAGGACAATTGTTTCCTATGTACAGGTGTAGGGATACAAGATTATGAACTCAATATGTTCAAGAAAAAATACATTTGAAATCATCTTGAAAATGAATCTATCTATCTATCTATCTATCTATCCATCCATCTATCTATCTATCTATCTATCTATCTATCTATCTATCTATCTATCTATCTATCTATCTATCTATCTATCTATCTATCTATCTATCTATCTATCTATCTATCTATCTATCTATCTATCTATCTATCTATCTATCTATCTATCTATCTATCTATCTATCGTAAAATATATAGTAAAAGTGCGAAAATTGAGATTTTTTTTTGGTAATTCAAGTTTTTAGAGGACTGTACTGTTGTCTCCAGGCGTAGGGATACAAGATTATGAACTCAATATGTTCAAGAAAAATGACATTCAAATCCACCTGAAGCCTCTTGAAAATGAATCTCTTCCATTATAATTTGATGGCGTATAAAAGCGTAAAAATTGGGATCTTTTTTTGGTTAAATTAAGTTGTTAGAGAGTGGACTATTTGGTCCTACATACAGGTGTAGGGATACAAGACTATGATCTAAATATATACAAGCTAAATGGGTAGGAGCGTCAAAATTGGGATATTTTTCTTTGTTAATTCAAGTTTTTTAGAGGACTATTTTGTCCGATGGCCAGGTGTAGGGATACTGATTGTGCTGACGGGCAGATCACAGACATGACGACTCACTGGTTGCGTTCCGAATCGCATACTTTCTACTATATAGTATGTAGAAAAAAGATTTAGGATGTGCCGATTCTTGTGGCCAGATTTAGGATGGTTAGAAGTACCCGGATGTCCTACTTCATGCGGCCAAGATTGTTAGTGTTGAAAACTGCATCCTATTTGGGCGATTCTGACCCACAATCCATTGCGCACGTGAAGTGACGTCACATCGACGAAGCCTCCATATGAAAACAAACGGGGATGCGACGGATATAAAAGCAAGAAGCAAGATCAAGGCGCAATGTTATGATGAAATAAGAGAGTAAAGTATGTCCCAATAGTATGCCTACTGCATCCTAACTAGATTCTTTTTATAGTCGGATGTAGTATGTAGAATAGAAAGAAGAAAGAGTATGCGATTCGGAACGCAACCACTGTTTAATTACATTTTATATTCATGAGCTAATCAGACGCTGTGCTACTGCCGTTCACCTTTCAGGCTGTCACACACGAAGACATGAACACTTTCTTTCCTAGACACTTTTCTCTTCAATTAATTCAAGATTTAACCTTTGAAAAGAATAATTATAGCCACTTCAGATGAGTTTTTCTGCACTATATATTTGTCAAATAGCATTCTGCATGTATAGCCAGGAAGTCTAAGAGCAACTTTCAGCCGGGGTAATTATAATTTTGAGTTAAATGCAAATAATAGGGAGAACTTAAAGCTGGGGTATATGATTTCTGATTGGTCAAAGTTAACATGAGCTGTACACTTTGACCAATCAGAGCGAGGCTCCGATTCTCTGTTCTTATTGGCTGTTGGGACTGTCCATTCACTTTGGCACGACTTTGTTGGTGTAGACAGAGCGTGTCAGGGAGGGACCATAGGGGAGGGACCAAAGAGAACAAGTGGAGCGGTTGAGGTATTTGGATTTAAATCTCTATCCCAACTGCCATTTTCTCCTCAAATCCTCCACCCCAGCTTTAAAGGTGGAGTCAGTGATTCGTAGTGAATAGAGCGCATACAATATTGGCTGCGGCCTTCTTTGCAAATAAAACATTATATATCCAGCAAATCCTTCCACTAACTCTTGACATATTTCAGTCTGACCAAACTCCCGCTAACGTCAGTAAAAAACTATGTTTGCGTTCCGAATCGCATACTTTCTACTATATAGTGTGTAGAAAAAAGATTTAGGATGTCCCGATTCTTGTGGCCAGATTTAGGATGGTTAGAAGTACCCGGATGTCCTACTTCATGCGGCCAAGATTGTTAGTGTTGAAAAGTGCATCCTATTTGGGCGATTCTGACCCACAATCCAGTGCGCACGTGAAGTGACGTAACATCGACGAAGCCTCCATATGAAAACAAACGGGGATGCGACGGATATAAAAGCAAGAGGCAAGATCAAGGCGTAATGTTATGATGAAATAAGAGAGAAAAGTATGTCCCAATAGTATGCCTACTGCATCCTAACTAGATTCTTTTTATCGTCGGATGTAGTATGTAGAATAGAAAAAAGAAAGAGAATGCGATTCGTAACGCAACCTAAATTCTGCTTTCCTTGTATGACCAAGGCTGAAGCTGCTATAGCCTACTGTCACATCCAGTCAGTAAACGTGGCGTTGATAAACTACGTCGTAGCTGTTAGTGAAGTTACTGGACAAGCAGGTGACATTTATTAGAAGTTATCGGCGCTTCATGCAAGAACTATGTTATAATCGTTCACTTTTTTGGGGGGGGGGGGTTGGGTGGGCATGGACAGTGTGTGTGTGTGTGTGTGTGTGTGTGTGTGTGTGTGTGTGTGTGTGTGTTTGTGTGTGTGTGTGTGTGTGTGTGTGTGTGTCTGTGTGTGTGTGTGTGTTGCTATATAAATACACAGAGATGTGTGTCCAGTGTGGCATGTATAGATTACGAGTGAATACACTATATGTACGCACACACACACACACACACACACACACACACACACACACACACACACACACACACACACACAGACACACACACACACACACACACACCCTCTCATCTCT
>NC_137220.1:3912815-3950315 GCF_949987685.1 Ammodytes marinus
ATGCCTTTGTCATGGGGTATATACGCTCACCCAGGAACAACAGCTGGTGTAGTAAAAACACTACTGCTTTTGCAATATTTAACACAAACTGAAAGTTCCTCGGAGCACCTTTAATAATACTAGCACTTCATTTAAGCAATGGGTCATTCTTCTGTACGTGCAGGTTTTTTCTTTGCAGTAGAATCAACAACTGAAACATTTCTTGGGCTCTTCTTGGGGATTTTTCTGAGCTCCTGCACCAGTGTCAGGGGGGGGGGAGGGCGGGGACACCAGTTTGTAAACGCTGCCATACTGAGAAATATAGAGAGAGTTTTGTGGAGCTGATAGGCTTAATCAACTTTGTGTCAACTCATTTGGCGATGGTTCGAATGTAAGCAACATTTATTTATATGAAAAAGTTACACAATATAGCTTTAAGGTGTGTGTGTGTGTGTGTGTGTGTGTGTGTGTGTGTGTGTGTGTGTGTGTGTGTGTGTGTGTGTGTGTGTGTGTGTGTGTGTGTGTGTGTGTGTGTGTGTGTGTTACAGGTCTGTTGGGGATGGTGGCTCACATGATGTACACTCAGGTGTTTCAGATCACAGTGAGTCTCGGGCCAGAAGACTGGAGACCGCACAGCTGGGACTATGGATGGTCCTTCTGGTTAGTTTACACACACACACGCACACACGCACACACACGCACGCACGCACGCACGCACACACACACACACACACACACACACACACACACACACACCTGACAGCTGAAGCAAACAGATCCTCCCATTGTTTAATTCTTAATAAATCACGTCTTTAGCATGTTGCTGGAGGTGTGTGTGTGTGTGTGTGTGTGTGTGTGTGTGTCTGTCTGTCTGTCTGTTTGAGCGTTAGTGTGTGTACAGTGGAGTGTGTGTGTGTGTGTGTGTGTGTGTGTAAGTGTAAGTGTGCGCATCTGTTTGTCTCCTGTGCTTCAGTGTGTTTTTGTGTGTGTGTGTGTGTCTGTTTGCGTGTGTATCTGTCTGTACGCCCGTGTGTGTTCAGTGTGAGTGTGTGCCTGCTTCTGTGTGTGTGTACGTGCTTCTGTGTGCACCTGTGTGTGTGTGTGTGTGTGTGTGTGTACGTGCTTCTGTATGTGTGTGTGTGGTACTCCAGACTCCAGTAACAACTGTGTGGCTGTTATGTGTGTTTCTGGGATAATTTCCCCCCTGTGCGACGCATCTTTAACCTTCGCTCACTGCAGCTGGCTTCACTCTGCTCAGCTTCTGGTTCAAGGACACACACACACACACACACACACACACACACACACACACACACACACACACACACACACACACACACACACACACACACACACACACACACACACACACACACACACACACAAGGACCCAGAATATAATATTGCAAGAACATTGTCTTGACAACTTCATAAATCACACATACAAGCAGTCGGCCTATGCATATAACAATAAATATATATACATATTTTAGCATTTCAAGGATTTCTCTAAAAGATAAGATTAAAAGTTAAAGGCCTATTTCACCGGTGGGAATATGAAGGTGTATTGAATTCTGAGATCCTATGTAGTATAAATGTGACATCACAGAAAGAGAAATATAGGGTTAGACAGTGAGACCATAAAACACTATTTCTGCCTTTTCTCAGGCTAGGATGAACCAATTTCAATTTTCTTTGCACATTTATACTACATAGGATCTCAGAATTCAATACCCTTCATATTCCAACCGGTGAAGTAGGCCTTTATGCCATGACTTTGGACGAAAAAAATACGTTTTTCAAGCACTGGTCAGTTTTGCGATTTTTTGTCTATTTATCTTCCATAACATGTCTTCTTTCATACTAGTATAAGTCAAAAGGTCCAACATGTACATTCAGGTGTTTATTTGACTAAACCTTGTCTGTTTGCGTCTGTATATTTCTCCTATACAACCATCTTTAACGGACATTATCTCAACATTAGCTTTTTTTTTTAATACTAAGAACCACACATCTCAACTTCTAAAGCACTTACATCAACTAAACTTTCCATAATCATTCTGAGCACTATTCTGAAGGTTATTACAGAAGGATTTATTCATATGTTGTTATTTTTTTTTAAGGTATTTTTCTTGGCATTTTTATGCTTTATTGACAGTGTAGAGACAGAGTTGAAATGGGGCAGAGAGGGGAGTGACATGCAGAGAACGACCGCGGGCCGGAATCGAACCCGGGTCTGCTGCTGGCCGAGGCCCATGGGGGGGGGGGGACGCCCTACCAACTGAGCTAAGGGCGTCCATATATGTTGTTAATTGTCTGATTTATGAAACATTTTGTTCTTAAAAAATGCCGTAAATCATAAATTTAAACATTCAAAAACACCCCCACACTCGAATCTTTTCACAAATTTCACCTTCACAGTAAATTTTGAAGTGTTAAAATAACACTAAAAGAGTTCAATTTAACACCATTTCCGAGTGTATTTGGTCCCACTCAGAATTGGAGTTAAATTAACTCTCTTCAAAGTGTTACAATTTTAGAGTTAAATTAACTCAAAATAGAGTTAAAAATACACTGTATAGTGTTATTTAAAGCCTTATAGAGTACTTTCTACACCCCGTCTTTTAACTACCGAAATTGACACCAACACTAGGAGGCATTCTACTCCAGCTGTTGTTATATTAACTCAGATAGAGTTAGTGGAGTTTGACACTGCATATTTAACACTGGGGAATTTAGTGTGTTGCATAAGACAATAACAGACAGAAAAATGTCAATGTCGTAAACAAGCATTTTTAACATGACACAAACCAGGAATAAACCAAGTCCGCTCGCCTTGACAGGATTAAAAAGGATGAGATATTCTCCGCCAGTCATTCCAGCGATGGCCTCTCTCTTTTAACTACATCAGGGAGCTCGTTCAGATCGTTAAAAATGGAATACATTTTCACAGGAAAGAATTAACCTCTATACCGAAGCAGACGGCCATACAGCCCCACAAGGAGGGATAAAAAATATGATGGTGCATTTTTAGCTATCTGTTTAAAGGTCTCTCTCCCTCTCTCTCATTCTCTCTCTCTCTATCTGTCTCTCTCTCTCTCTCTCTCTCTATCTCTCTGTCTCTCTCTGTCTCTCTCTCTCTCTGACTCTCTCTCTGTCGCTCTCTCTCTCTCTCTCATTCTCTCTCTCTTTCTATTATTCTCTCTCTCTCCCTCTCTCTCTCCCTCTCTCTCTCTCTCGCTCTCTCTCTCTCTCTGTCTCTCTCTCCCTCTCTCTCTCTCCCGCTCTCTCTCTCTCTGTCGCTCTCTCTCCCTCTCTATCCCTCCCTCTCCCTCTCTGTCTCTCTCTCCCTCTCTCTCTCTATCTTCCTCTCTCCCTCTCTCTCCCTCTCTATCTCTCCCTCTCTGTCTCCCTCTCTCTCTCTCTCTCTATCTCTCTCTATATCTATCTCTCTCTCTCTCTCTGTCTCTCTCTCTCCCTCTCTCTCTCTCTCCCTCTCTCTATCTCATTCTCTCTCTCTCTATCTCCGTCTCCCTCTCTCTCTCAGTCCCTCTCTCATTCTCTCTCTCTCTCTCTCTTTCCCTCTCTCTCCCTCTCTCTCTCTCTGTCTCTCCCCCTATCTCTCTCTCTCTCTCTATCTCATTCTCTCTCTCTCTATCTCCCTCTCTCTCTCTCTCTCGCTCTCTCTCTCTCTCTATACATAGATATACCAGGGTTTTGTACTCATAATGTTTAACTGTGGGTCGTATTAACTTTGCTCTTGACACAATATTTTATAGAGATTGGATAAGGTTGTCAGAGGGGCAGAGTAAGAAGAGCATCTATCTATCTATCTATCTATCTATCTATCTATCTATCTATCTATCTATCTATCTATCTATCTATCTATCTATCTATCTATCTATCTATCTATCTATCAAAAAATTAATTTGAAAACAAGCGTTCTCCAGAATCGCTCACTAATATGGAGTATACAAAGCAAACTGAACTTCATTTTCAATTTCAAACTGGATTTACCTGCTAAAACATTTCAGCACCAGGGACAGCTCCATGTGATTTTGACAACAACCCTGCGTTCCAATCCCCGTACTTCCCTACTATCTAGTATGCCAGAAAAAGATTGAGGATGTCCCAATACATGCACGTCAATTGTAGTATGCTGAAAATACATAAATGCCCCCACTAACTCCAATAGCATTTTGCAATTTTCATCTTTATTCTTGACATTTCTCGACATAATGAAAAAAATCTTCCTTATCTGATTTTTTTTCTCTCCTGTCTGTGGCCCTAAAACTCTTCTGTACTTTAGTATGTAGTGTAGTAAAAAGACTAAAACTCTTCTGTACTTTAGTATGTAGTGTAGTAAAAAGAAAGAGTATGTGATTTGGAACACAGGGCAAGAATTCTCCAGAATCACTGACTCCACCTTAAAGCCCAGTTCAGACCAAAGATTCGCCTTGCAACTGCTTGCGACGAGACGGTTTTAGAACGTCGCGGGGGATAAATCGCAGCGGTGTCAACTGCTCGTTATAGCGCGTTGCAAGACGTCGCAGAAGATTCAACATGTCAAATCGCAAGGTCCACTTTTAGAACGTCTCGACCGTCTCGTCGCAAGGAGTTGCGAGCGGTTGCAAGGCGAATCTTTGGTCTGAACTGGGCTTTAAAGGTGCAGTGTGATATATGACATCATCAAGAAAGTTCTAGGGTAACCCCACCCCTTTTGAATAATAACAGAAGCTACAGTGGCCTTCAAGGACAAAAACAATTCTAAATTCTAAACAATGCACCTGATGGCATTCCAAAAACATGTATTCCTCCATAAGACCTGCCTGCTCAATGTGCAAAATGTAATATTAATATTTGTAATTCTCTTAGTATAATTCAGATTATTGGCAGAGGTGATTTTACACCAATGAGGGCATATTTATGAATGAAGATATTGATTTTAGCTAATAGATTATTTAAAATGTTACACAGTGTCCCTTTAATCTAGCAAAATGCATCATATGGTGGCCCACATAAATGAGCTAAATTAACTTTGTTGAGCTTGATTGACGGATATGTATCTGCGTAACACACATTGTGGTGTTATTTATTACGTTTTACTTTCTTTGTACTTCATGATATATTTTTATAATTATAGTCTTTTTATTCTCTTTTACTGTAAACACTTTGATATTCCCATGTGAGACAAATATGGATAATTACAGTTTTTCACAATTGTTTAAACACATTTTTTGGAACATCAGACACAATGTGCACAATCTGAAACTAATTTACCAACTGCTTAACCAATTCTGCTGAACTCCAAACACATTTCCTGCCTTAGACTCATATTCTCATACCAAAACACACATTTTTCACAACACTACACATAATTCTCTATATCTTGCACACTCTTCCTGAATTCTCTCTCATGGTATTCACACAGAACACACTGCCAATCACATTTCTAAACTCAAAAGGCTTTTTATGCAGTTAGCTATAGAAGGGTCAGAGATGAGCTCATGTTTGCTGTGATTTACTGTAGATTGCACATTTTGGTACAAATACAGTTTTTGCCGAATACTGTAAACACTAAAAGTGACTGCTATGACCACAGCATCATAAACTCTAACTTTTCTAACTATGCCCTAAACCAAAGCACCAACTCTACAAACACGATATATGCTTTGCACTGTTTGAAATTCTCCAACACACTTTTTGAAAAAAAATTAAACTAATTGAATACCAATCAATCTAAACCTTAGCACTAGAAATAGACCTGAGGTGAGCTCAGCTCCTTTCTGAGACAGTAGAGTCAGGGGAAGAGGAGGAGAGAGAGCGACAGGAGGACGAGGACAAAGAAGGCAACAGACGGAGACACATACAACAGGGACACTATAGTGGACCATGTTATAGATCATGGCCTATCAATGAGGGAGCCTGGACAGAGAGTGCAGCCCAGCCTGAGTCGCTCCATAATTAGGAGATTTTGACTGGAAACAGGTGATCATTTCCCTGTTGCTTCTCAAAGGATGAAATTGAGTGTGATGTTGATGAGGTGATGTGGCCAGACGCAAACAGGAGGCGGTATCTATAAAAGGATTCATAATCCAACCACCCAATTCCTTACAACGCTGTTTTATTTATTCTACTGTAATTGTTTCTTAGTTTATACTGACACACTGAATTGCTTGAACTGCAGTCCTACCTATTCATTGTGTTTGTTTGAAATGGCAAAATAAACTAAATCAAATCAAATCAAATCAGTTTTATTTGTATAGCCCAAAATCACAAATACATTTGTCTCAGTGGGCTTTACATTTCATACAATATGATATATGATACAATATGATACAATATGACACCCTGCCCTTACACCCTTAGCTCGTCTGAGAAAAAACTCCCAGTAAAAACCCTTTACCAGGAATTATGTGTATTCTGCATAATGTGTGTTAGCATTTGGCAAAAACTGTAAAGTATTTGTTGTTACTGTAGGTGAAAGTGTATGAACATGCAAAGGTATAATTCTACTGATAAAGCATTCATATAGTGGTTTGCATTTATACTATAGTGTTTTCCATTCTGCACACCAGTGTTCAATGAGTGCTAGAAATGTCTAGTCATATGATGTATGTGTTTGTCATTTGAAAAGAAAACACCATTTAGTGAAGAGTTAACACTGTTTTGAGGGTAAAGTGTGCTTTTGCAAGAGAAGTGAAGGATTTTGCGTTTTGTGTTTGAGTTTTGAAATTTGGGTTTAGGGTTTTGAAAAAGTGAGGTAGTCTATCAGGAAATGTGTTTAAGCAATTGTGAAAAACTGTAAACAGAAAATTAAAAAATGATTGATGACTGTTACCAATTGATAGTTTATTACATTATAGAACAGTTTTAAATTCCTGTTATTTGCAGATAAAGAATGATGGATGGGGTTTTTTTTCTACACATTTTACTAGCTCAGCATCTTTACAAAACATGTTTCTTGGCCATTGTTTGTCTCCTTCCATAGGGAGACGGTTTGCTTCCATATTCAAGTATCTGATATCACACATTTTCCCTTCAGAGCCGAGGCACTCTCTCAACTAGCACAACATCAGTTCTGTGCCAGAGTCTGTGTTCGAAAAGCCATCCTACTCACCCTACTAGTCCTACTCATACTCATTTTGACGATAATTTGAGTATGTGACGGTTGTGTATGCGAGTTTGTGTAGGCGAGAAATGCCCGGATGAGAACTAACTTCTGGGAAGATTTTGTGAATGGATCGATAGGTTACTTTTCCATGCTCAACCACCCCACAATGCATTGCGTCTTTTCAAACGACACTGAAGTATTTTTTTAAATTCGTTATTGCTTCTGTATACTTCAGTGTAAACGGTCCGACGAACCTCGCATACACAATGGATGGTTAAGTAGACAGTATGTAGTATATACATGTTGAGTATGTAGGAGGGAGGACGTTAGTATGGCTTTATGGTTAAGTAGACAGTGTGTAGTATATACATGTTTTTGTTTTTGTTTTTTTAAAGATTTTTTATTTGGCATTTTTAGGCTTTATTGACAGTGTAGAGACAGAGTTGAAATGGGGCAGAGAGGGGAGTGACATGCAGAGAACGACCGCGGGCTGGAATCGAACCCGGGTCCGCTGCTGGCCGAGGCCCATGGGGGGGACGCCCTACCAACTGAGCTAAGGGCGACTCCTTAGTATACACATGTTGAGTATGTAGGAGGGAGGACGTTAGTAGGGCTTTTCGAGTCTTCACTGAAGCACTACAGATTTTTCTCAAAGTGGTTCTACCCCTCAATATGGACGCTCAAATCCCCTTTCTCTTACAGTTTTAGATCCAAATTTAGAACCAGATCTATCAACCAAAAGTCCCTGGGATTTATTGTCTTTGGATTGGGAACATGAGATACTGTCATAAACAGACAGGCTTAAGGCCTTTGCACACCGGGCGCGACGCGAATAAACGCAATGTAAAAGCGAATGTTTTGAAATGTGAATTTTGTCGCGTCCCACTTTAGAAGCGACGTCCCAGAAAAATCTAACTTAGTTCGAAAAAATAAAAAACGCAAATTCACGATGCGAAATGACGGCGCTGGTGTGGAAGCTTGTATTGACTCTGTATACGTTCGTTAATAAATGGATTAATCGCACGAATAAAACGCGCCCGGTGTGCAAAGGCCTTTATTGTTACACTTGGTACGGTGGTAAAAACCCATGCGACCTGTTGTATTTTCATAGCGATAAATCTTAGCCTATATCGATAGCATTGTTGATAGCTAGCTACGATTGACCCCTTTTGTTTGAGATGCAAAAAAAGCAAGTAGGCAAATCTGAAGCTTCCACCTAAATTTACTTTAAATGTTATAAAGTTATAGAGAACAACACATAAAACAAAATAATATGTACATAACACAATGAAATTAATACAAATCTCTCTCTCCCCCCTCTCTCTCCCTCTCTCTCTCTCCCCCCTCTCTCTCCCTCTCTCCCCTCCCTCGCTCTCTCTCTCTCTCCCCTCCCTCGCTCTCTCTCTCTCTCCCTCTCTCTCTCCCTCCCTCTCTCTCTCTTTCTCTTTCTCTTTCTCTCTCTTTCCAGCATGGCATGGGGTTCCTTTACTTGTTGCATGGCTGCCTCCGTCACCACCCTCAACTCCTACACCAAGACAGTCATCGAATTCAGGCACAAACGCAAACTCTTCGAGCAGGGACTGAGAGAGGAGCAAACATACCTGGACCAGCAAGCTTTCCACT
This sequence comes from Ammodytes marinus, assembly GCF_949987685.1. NCBI lineage: Eukaryota > Metazoa > Chordata > Actinopteri > Uranoscopiformes > Ammodytidae > Ammodytes > Ammodytes marinus. Next base: position 3,921,532 of record NC_137220.1, read on the forward strand.
ACTTTAGGGACCGCTCACTGCAATCCATATCCAGCACCGTGGAGGTTTACCCTGCGCACGCCACCGGACCAGGCCCAGGGATAGGCACCGGTCCTGGGCTTGGAAGAGGGAGTATGAGGGCTGCGTCTGGCTCCATGGATCTAGGGGAAAATACGGACTCGCTAGGGGAGGAACAGTGCTGATAGCTGAAAAAGTTGGACTGTATCTTTAAATGGTGGAGTCAGTGATTCTGGAGAACGCTTGTTGTCTGAATAAGTTTGGTCAAAATCAGCGAATATCTCGGCTAGATACGCTACCTGTCTGTACTGTGTGTGAGCTGAAAAAATAGGGCCCAGTGTTAATACAAAGCCTAGGCTCTGTAAACTAAACTGGCATGTTGCAAGCTACTGGGCAACACTCTTTGTTTATACACAAACGTACCCAGTTCACAGAGTCTAGGCTGTGTATAAACTCTAGATTTTTTTTCAGCGCACACATAGTACAGACTAGGTAGTGTATCTAGCCGAGATATTCACTGATTTTGACAAAAAGTAATTTTGACAACAAGCGTTCTCCAGAATCACTGACTACATCTTTAAGTGACTTTGAGTTTCTAGAAAAGCGCTATTTAAATATAACATATTATTAATGTCCAGAACTGCCAACGAACATGAAAGAGCACAGCAGCTGTTTTATTTACTTATTTGATTACATTTTTTTAAGATTATTATCTGGTCAAGAAGTCAAGGAGAAAGTGTCGGTGAAATGAATATACTAAGGGCCTGCTTTACTATGAGTGCTAAATTGCATTCTTTTTTTTTTAAGATTTTTTTTTGGCATTTTCAAGCTTTATTAGATAGTACAGAGTTGAAATGGGGAGACTGGAGACTCTTTTGCAAGGGAAACCTGTTCCCATTCCCACACACATAGCAGCAGGCTAACTATCGACATTGACACGAGGCAAGGTGGGTGAAGTGTCTTGCCCAAGGACACAACAACCATGACACAAGAGGCAGGGCGGGGATCGAACCGCCAACCTTTTCGATCTTCGGCCGACCCGCTCTACCACCTGAGCCACAGTCGCCCCTTTTGTAGAGTCATTTGTATTATTAACATGAAGGTTTATGTGTGTGTTACTGGTTTGAAATAATGGAGCGCAAAGACAGAATATAAAACCATCCAGAGTGTGTGAAAATCTTATATACCACTACTGGGGCGGCAGTGGTGAAGTCGGTAGGGAGATCGCCTCTGGAGTGCAGGGTCGGAGGTTCGATCCCCCGTCTCCCCGCCACATGTCGAAGTGTCCCTGAGCAAGACACTGAACCCCAAATTGCTCCCGATGGTTCAGAGAGCGCCTTGCATGGCAGCTTCTACCATCGGTGTATGAATGGGTGAATGTGGTAAGATATGTAAAGCGCTTTGGGGCTGAGAAAATCGGCTAGAAAGCGCTATATAAGTCAAGTCCATTTACCATTTACCACTACTTGCCCATCCTGTGTGTGACATAGCATTAGACACACCAGCACATACACAGCTCCGGAGAAAACTTAAGAGACCAGTCTGGATTTTTCTTAAATCTTCATCTCTACATTACTTAATGGAAAATGCTCTTTATGACAAAAAAAATGTATTGGAATTTGGTAGAAATGTTGTCAGTAGTTTGTTTAATAAAACCAAAATGTTCATTCTACTCTAAACATATGCCTATAAAGAGTAAAACGAGAGACACTGAACATTTGGAAAGGTCTCTTATTTTTTTTTCCCTCCAGAGCTGTATTATACAGTGTTGCTGCTGGATTGACCCAACTGGCGTTCTCCTGCATACTATTAAAGTTTAATATGTAGTATTTTAACACCCATATTATCAAGTATACTACATTAAAGTGGGTCTATGTTAATGTCGCTTGTGTGGCCAGAATTGTCCAACTACAGAGTGACGGTGAATGCTAACAGTAGCATACCAGTTAGCACATGTGTAGAACTGTTTGTAAGGTCAGTAATACCACAGCACTGTCTACCTATTAAGTGCATTTCACACCCACTTACTTTGCTCCGGACTTTCCCACTTTTCTGTTTGAATCTGACCCAAATTCCTAGCTGTAAAACATTCCCTCTATTGCCATTATCTCAAAGAGGAAGAATTTGACCGTGGAAATGGGAGTGAATGAGACAACGTTTTAACTAAAATATGGTCAGACCATTGGTTAATAGTAAAAGGGAAAGACAAATTATACAAATGCAGGACACTTTCTAGGTATTTTTTTAGAGAGGATGGAGTCTTCTTCCAAACAGAGAAATATTTGGTATTAATCAGTGCTTCTCCCCCCTTAAGAGCATGCTGTGTATCCTTGAGGTCTAACAATGTCTTGAATGCATTTATTTTCTTTGCTACCTTGCTATTTGTTTTGGGGGGGGGACGTGATAACAAGCATATTTTTCGTTTAAATAGGGAATTCGTCTGGTTAAATTGGAAGAACACAAACAAAAACATATTGTTATCTCAGCAAAACAGAGGATATAAAATGTTTTCATGACCCTCTCCATTCAGGACTTCTGTAGCTAAGAGAATTTGTTTAAAGCTCCCATATTATACACTTTTCGGTTCTATTATACACCATATTATATGGCCTTAGTGGTCACTAATACATTTTTCTTTAATTGTTTGCTGAAAAAAACTTTCAGATAATTTATTGTACTATGCTGAAGTTCAGCTAATCTCACAATGGCCTATTTTTCAAAAAGAGCTGCAGCTCCCCTCGTAAATATACAATCTTTACGCTGCCCCCGCCCCCTGTCCGGAAGCGAAGCCAGATACGCCTCGCCCTCTGTCTGTCAGGGCCGTGGACCAATAAGAAATAGGGGTGTGGGCTGCACAGTGGAAGCTTCTGGCTTTCCAGTTTGTGAGGTCAGAAAAGGGGAAAATTCTGACTGGAGTATATTGGGTGGGGGAGGGGTGGTGGTTTCAGAAAGGGGGATTGTGAGAAAAGTAGAGTGTTATTTTTTTAAATATTTTGGCAGTCTCTAGGCACACTGTGGACCCATGGATATGTTAGAACACATTTAAAAAGTGCATTTAGCATAATATGTGACCTTTAAAGGTGCTGTACGCGGAATGGTTCTTTTAGCTAACTTGGCTGTCAGTTACTGCAGTTAGCAGTCCCCTTCCTCGTCCCTACGTCACCACATTAATGCACTGCGGTCTTCAAGCAGCGAGTTATCTAGCATCATCTCAGATCCATAAGTGTGATAAAAACCATCAAAACAGACATTGCGAAGGATTTTTACCTGCTCTGCCATTGTAGGCGCATAAACATTCACCCATCTGTTGCTCTGGCGTGCACCGGCAGTGAGACCATGAGTGAGACCGGGTGTTGGTTTGTAGCGTTCTCTCTTGTGATTGGATAAAAATTTCGGGATCCTCCAATAAGTTTATTTGCCGATTACATGCAGAGCAGCTGACTGAGAGATCGGCTTTATGAAACGTGCACATTGTGTAAGTGATCACTGTATGAATAAAGAGCGATTTAACACTTATAGTAACATAAATAAACCGCTTACTTCACCTTTAATTCAACTTTTCCATGCAAGGCACAAGAGAGGTTAGAGGATACAAATACCAAAATGCTTCTTACATGAGACGGTAGATATTGAAAAGTAGTTTGAAATCTGAGTAGGAACAGGCTTTACATATGCTTTTAGTTTTTTTGGGGCATTTTTATGCTTTATTGACAGTGCAGACAGACAGAGTTGAAATGGGGCAGAGAGGGGAGTGACATGCAGAGAACGACCGCGGGCGGGAATCAAACCCGGGTCTGCTGCTGGGCCCGGCCCGGGGGGGGGGGGGGGGGGGACGCCCTACCAACTGAGCTGAAGGCGCCCCTAGTTTGACAGTTCTGAAAGAGCTTCGGGCGATTATTGGCATTGTGCTCCTATGACATAAATGATTAAATTCGCAAAAACTAATGATAAAAAGGCCTTTAACTCATGTAGCCACACGTCGCCCTTATACATAAAACATATTCCATGATAAGTTGTGTTGGTCAGGATGGCTGTGGGTTGGACGTATTTCACTAGTGTGTGTGTGTGTGTGTGTGTGTGTGTGTGTGTGTGTGTGTGACGGCCCCATCACATAGAGGTCAGCGGGTTGAACCCTCTCAGAAAGCCAATATGTAAGTCCTTGGTGTGTGTGTGTGTGTGTGTGTGTTTGGGTGTAGATGTGTGGGTGGGTGTGTGCGTGTGGAAGTGTGTGTGTGTGTGTGTGTGCTTTTGTTTGCGTGCTTCTAGGTGTGTGTGTGTGTGTGTGCTGCAGGGAACTGTTCACCTCTGACCGCTAAAGGAAATTAAAAGCGTGAATGTAGTGTGTGTGTGTGTGTTTGTGTGTGTGTGTGTGTGTGTGTGTTTGTGTGTGTGTGTGTGTGTGTGTGTGTGTGTGTGTGAGAGAGAGTCTCAAGGGGACGTGCTGCTCTGAACCCCAAGAAATAAATCCTATCAGTGACACAGAGCAACAGATTTAAAATGGGAAAGTCACGCCCATATATCAGGGCTGTAGCGACCACCGTAGCGCCATTTCTTATACTTAAAAGATAATATATGAACGTCTATCCCTGCGTTCCGAATCTCATACTCTTTCTTCTTTCTATTCTACATACTACATCTGACAATAAAAATAATCTAGTTAGGATGCAGTATGCTAAAATTGGGACATACTTTTACTCCTTTATTTCATCATAACATTGCGCCTTGATCTTGCCTCTTGCTTTTATATCCGTCGCATCCCCGTTTGATTTCATATGGAGGCTTCGTCGATGTGACGTCACTTCACGTGCGCACTGGATTGTGGGTCAGAATCGCCCAAATAGGATGCAGTTTTCAACACTAACAATCTTGGCCGCATGAAGTAGGACATCCGGGTACTTCTAACCATCCTATATCTGGCCACAAGAATCGGGACATCCTAAATCTTCTTTCTACCATACTAAATAGTAGAAAGTATGCGATTCGGAACGCAGGGTATCGCTGTCCAATCCCTTGTATGGAAGGTTGTTAATCAATGGTCTAGAAGTAAAATAGATTTTGTGCTCCGATATGGTGTCCAGGGCAAAAGTACAGAATAGTATTCGGTTCGAAAATGCATCGTTTGTGTTTTTAAAATCAAGCCAATAACGCTGCTATTGAGAAGGAATTTATGAATGTTACACATTGGGCCTTTAAAGGTGCAGTGTGTAGAATATTGGGTTTTATTTCCTAGCTGATTTTGTAGAAAGTAATTATAATATCCATAAGTACGTTTAATTTAGTGCATAATAGCTGAAAAACATGTTTAGAATTATTTATTTTTTCCTTAGAAAGGGTCTCATATATGTCCATATTTCTGCATATTTTGGACCAAGGCCTAGTGCCGCCATCTTGAAAGTGTCATAGTTGGAATGTCATCAGGTGCATTGTTTGAAATTTAGAATTGTTCTTGTCCTTGAAGGCCACTGTAGCTTCTGTTATTATTCGAAAGGGGTGGGGTTACCCAGGGAGCGTTGCATTCTAGAACTTTCTTGATGATGTCATATTACACACTGCACCTTTAAAGGATGAAAATGATGTGTCAAGACTTGCGTGGTATTCTTCCAATTATTATTTTTTTTTTTTAGCTATTTAAAAAAAAAATCTTATTTCATGTATTTGCAAAAATAAAATCTAGTAATCACGCACAGAGATGATGATTTTTTTGTGATCTTGTTTAGGATCAGGTGTTGAAATGGTTAAGACGGGCAAAAAAAAACTGTGTCCATTAAAATGTCTCCTGTACTGCTCACACTGTACTTACTCCTCTGCTTGGAAATACTGTGTGTGTGTGTGTGTGTGTGTGTGTGTGCGTGCGTGCGTGCGTGCGTGCGTGCGTGCGTGTGTGTGTGTGTGTGTGTGTTTGTGTGTGTGTGAGAGAGAGGGAGAGTGAGAGAGAGTGTGTTTGTGTGTGTGTGTGTGTGTGTGTGTCAGGGATGGAAATTAACTTTTTTGCCTACCAGCCACTGTGGCAGGTAGATTTAAAAATCTACCAGCCACTCATCTTTTTTACCAGCCACTTTTTATACGCAATATCTTTTTTAATATATGCGTTAATGTTAAACAATACAATAGTAAGAATAGCTAATAAAAGTGTTTTTCATACAAATGTTTTCCATCAGAAGTGATTTCTACTGTAAGTAGGTGCTACCAAGGAACTGAGTTGCAAATTAAATGGTACACTCTTACTATATATGATACACAATACACGCCATCTTTATTTCAAAACATTGTATAATTGAACTCCACATATACTCTGGGTTCAATGCAACTTTTTTTCCCAACTGGCCCGCTTGGCCAATAGATCCGAGTTTTACTGGCCCCTTGTATATTTTCACTGGCCCTGCAGACACCTTTTTTTCATCATTTAGTCAATAATTATAATACAGTATTGAAGTTACCTTTAGATTTCTTTTTTCTTTTTAGTTAATGATATGAAATGTTGATATTGTTTATCACTTTCTCCATATGCATTAGGGATGTGAATGTGTCGACACATTGACCGGTTTTCCACTTGCTCAAGTCGAATTTAAAAATAGAAATCTGAAAATCAGGGAGTTATGCCGTTTTATTAATGGGAGATGTCACCGTGTCACGTCTGGTCGTGAGCGCGCTGCAGGAGCGTCACTTCTGCAAGGTGCGTGCATGAAGTAATCAGCTACACATAAGAGTCCGGTGTGGGACCATTTTTTCACTGTTGATAAAAAACAGTGCAGTGCAAAAGATGCAGCATAATGTTAAACGCTCGTCTGAGACTATGACGTTAAATCATCTAGAAACACACGATGCCTTCGTCCGAGCAAAGCAGCGTTTCACCGTGAGATCACTAGTGAGTGCGCGAGCCACCGCACGGGGAAGAACTCTGTGGTTTGAGGCTCAAATGATAACCGGGGATATTCTCCCCGTTAGCGATATCGATGGGAAAGGCTTCCCTGTTTGTATGCGATCTGATTGTATGTCTCGAGCCCTAAATACAAAGCCATGTCGGCAAACTGACTGCGCGACTCAAGGGACTGTATGTGAGCCGAATCCCTCCGTTAGTTTCTGTTTCAGCCGACACAATTAAAATCACCTCTAAGCACGGACAGCGTTTAAATAAAGCATCTCATTTGTATTACCATTAGGGCTTTGATGCAAATACTGTAACAACGGCGGCAGCTCTGCTGCTTAAAGGAAAAGCGCAGTTTTCACTTTATTTTCAGCACCTCAACCTCTGCTGTGGGAAGAAAAAAAGGGGGCAAAGTAAGTCGATTGATTTGTCGACTTATGCCTCCACACGTTAACTCGCAGATAGTATTTCCCAGCGGAGCGGATCGCGCCGTAGTTCAGTTCGACTAGAAAGGCAAAAAGAAACTGTTGAACTGTGTAGCGCCCTGTCATCATGTTCATGACGAATGTATTAAATATGCAAATTAGATCGGACCTGACTGGAAAGTATTACCCGACACAGTGGCGGGTGAAGTGACACAATTTACACGCCAGCACGCAAATCTACCCGCATTTGGCGTGTGGCGGGTGTTAATTTCCATCCCTGGTGTGTGTGTGTTATATAAGCTATGGCAAATAGCAGGGATTAAATTGGCTAACAGTTGCCCTAGTAACAGTGTCTTGGAGTCAACATACTGTAATCCAAATCTTAGCTGCTGCCTTGTAAGAGCCTGAAATTGAACACAAAATGTAATAAAACATTTTGTTAAAGGTGCTCCGAGGGAACTTTCTAGTTTTAGTTCATTCTAGCGCCCCCTTTGGACGAAAGCGGTAGTGTTTTTACTACGCCAGCTGTTGTTCCTGGGTGAGCGTATACCCATGACAAAGGCATTAAGAAAAACTATATAAAAAAAAATAGCATTCTTTACACTGATGGTCTCGTTTGCTGTTACATGTAATTTATGATCATCAGAGGAAAAAATTAGACTGTTTCAGAAATATTTAAAAGTTCCTCGTAGCACCTTTAAAAACAATTTTATTACGTTTGGGGTGGTTGTTACATTTGGGGCTCTTAGATGCCGTGTGTGTGTGAACTGGTTAGTGGAAGGTTGAGAATCCACTGTGCGCAGAAACAAGATGGTGGCAACAAATGATGAATAATATTCTAATCTGTCTGAATGTATTTACTTACTTAATATATTTATCTATGTATTGCACTCCATGTTTCCTGTCTTTTGTTCTGACTGGTTTTTGATTTAAAGGAATACTTCACCCATACGGAACCAGCGTTCTATCATTATAAAATCGCTATTATAATATAATGAATGAGGTTTTTCTTCCCTCAGTCTTCCTTCAGTCTTCCCTTGGCCCAGCTGTCCTGTTAATCCTAACCCTTACTGTGATGTCACAAGAAGGAAAATGTAGGGTTAGACAGTGAGACCATAAAACACTCTTTCTGCATTTTCTCAGGCTAGGATGAACCGATTTCTAAAATGTTTTGCACGTTTATACTAAATAGGATCTCAGAGTTCAATACACCTTCATATTTCCACCGGTGAAGTAGCTCTTTAAGTCTTCCAACGACATCACATTACAGATAGAGATGAGAGATAATCAACTTAAAGCTGGGGTGGAGGATTTGGGGAGAAAATGGCAGTTGGGATAGAGATTCGAATCCAAATACCTCAACCGCTCCACTTGTTCTCTTTGGTCCCTCCCCTATGGTCCCTCCCTGACACAAAAGACATACCACTTTTATATTTTTTTTGTGAAAGCAGAGTCAATTATAATGCCGGCTGAGAGGGGTTCCCAAACTTTTTCACATGACTGTATATGAGTGAGACGAGTGTCGGTTCGTAGCGTTCCCTCTTCTGATTGGATAAAAATTTCGGGATGCTACGATAAGTTTATTAGCCGAATACATGCAGAGCAGCTGACTGAGAAATCGGCTTTATGAAACGCGCACATTATGTAAGTGATCACTGTATGAATAAAGAGCGATTTAACACTTATATTAACATAAATAAACCACTTACTTCACCTTTAATGCAAGTTGAGACTTTGACACACGTACATTTTTAATTTTTATTCTTTTTCATCATGTACCTTATATGTTGTTTTGTATTGTATCTTGTACAGCACTTTGGTCAACTGATGTTGTTTTTAAATGTGCTCTAGAAATACATTTGACTTTGACTTGTCAGATGGTGATCAATGCATTGCCGTTTTACCATTAACAATGACATTTTAAATGGGTCTGCTCAGTGAAGATAGATATTTCAAACTGTTTGATCTTTGCATATGATTTTTTTTTAAAACATGGACAACAAAGTGACTACTTCAAAGCTACAGTGTGTCTTATGTCGCCCCCATGAGGAATTCTAAGGAATTACAACAACCCTGTCGGTGCATCTACATGAGGTTAAAGCCTTCAGTGATCACACATGGATTTTATACCTTCTGCTGTGCGTCCAGGTTTTTTCCTAACAGTAGAATCAACAACTGAAACATTTCTTGGGATTTTTCTGAGCTCCTGCACCAGTGTCAGTGGGGTGGGGACACCAGTTTGTAAACGCTGCCATACTGAGAAATACAGAGAGAGTTTTGTGGAGCTGATAATAGGCTTAATCTACTTTGTGTCAACTTGTTAGGCGGTGGCCTTGAATGTAACCGACATTCATTTATATGAAATGATGGAAATGATATTGATATGAAAAAGTTACACACTAATCTTTAACGATCAACAAATCTTTTTTTTTAGACGAACCAGGCAAAGAGAAGTGTTTCTTAAAGGCCAGTTCTAGTAGCACCATGCCCCACAAAAACAAGAAAAACTATTTCAAAGAGGTCTCTATATTAGCAGTCACTGTTTCTGTGCTATGACAACCCCCTTTCTGCTGCTCTATCTAACAGAGCGGAGAAAATAACAAAAGCTATTTTTACACACACACACACACACACACACACACACGCACGCACGCACACACACACACACACACACACACACACACACACACACACACACACACACACACCAGTGCTCTGAGCTTTCAGAGTCATGCAGCAGCCGCCGAAGCCTTTTCATTAAAACAGTGACACTTTTTACAAGACTGGGGCCGCTACTTATCAACTATAAAATATACTGTTTGTGTGTGTGTATGTGTGTGTGTGTGTGTGTGTGTGTGTGTGTGTGTGTGTGTGTATGTGTGTGTGTGTGTGTGTGTGTGTGTGTGTGTGTGTTTGTGGGGACAGCTGTTGTATATCACTTTCCTTGTAAACTTTACCCCAGGGACAAAGCCTTTGCCACCTAATATGAACACACTCTCTCACTCACAAACACACACACTCACACACACACACACACACACACACACACACACACACACACACACACACACACACACACACACACACACACAGGGCCGCCAATAAGGAATAGAAAGTGGGAAAGCTTTCTAGGGCCCAGCCCTTTTGGGGCCCATGGTCTTCAGAGGCCAAGAACCTAACTAAATTTTTTTTTAATATTGTAACTTGCCAATATCTACTCCTCCGCTACATGTCTGCCTGCGTGTGTGTGTGTGTGTGTGTGTGTGTGTGTGTGTGTGTGTGTGTGTGTGTGTGTGTGTGTGTGTATGTATCTACTCCTCCGCTACCCTCCGCTTGATGTAAATCATGTTTCTATAGGATTTCTATTCTATTATTTTCTATGTCATTTCAACACATTGTGCGAAAAATGATGGCTTGGAATTCAGCTCTCATATAAAAACGTAAACAGAAACAAAGCCGGTGCAGGTCACATGGGTTCGCTGCTCTCAGCCCTTTCTGTCGCCACTTTTAACAACTTGCACTTGTGTGATGTGCATGCACAGTGGCGCAGGAGGTACTAGTATTTACTAATCAGATAAAAGAAAAAATAATAATAATTTAATTACGATTATTAATTTATCTGAATGGATTCGGAATCGTTCGAGAGAGAATCGCGATGCATCGGAGAATCGATTTTTTTTCCCACCCCTACTTTTTTGTGTGCCATATGGTTACAAAATTTGGTTTTGATATATTGTTGTAGGCGTACAGTTTTGGCATATGGATTATTTTATCTGAGTCGTCCTGCTACTTGTGTCTGTGAATTGTGAAAAGTATTTGGACCCCTCAGGTAAAACAGAAAACACTTGAACCTTTTGTTGTTCTTCTACATTCTTATAAAGTTGAATAGGTAATCACTCTGTTGTTGTCCTGAGTGTACATTTTTTAGATAAAGAATTTCCCTTTGGGGACAAAACCGTCCAAAGTCTTTGACCTATGTCTTCAGGTTGACACCAGCAGCCAGGTACAATTTGAAAAATGTTCCATGAGTTTCATGTCACATACTGAACATACTGCATAGACAACCAGACCCAGGTGTCACACCATAAGGATGACTGACCAGTAAATAAGTGATTGTCTAATGGATTTGTCTTGCATTACAGTTTATGAGATATATATCAATGGCACAATTCACCCCATGGTATTCTCTCCAACCGCACAACTTACACCACACCGGGGGCAAGTTGTGCAACAAGACAACTTTTTTTCCGAAAGCTATATTTCTTCAACAGTTTATTCCAGATCCAAAGTTTGTATTGCCGGGGATGCACAACACCCTGAAATATATGTACATATTTGAGTTGGAGACTTTACTGTCAAGGCCTTACTTTAAAGTTGCACAACTTAGGCCACTCTCCCCTATGTCCAGAATGGAAGAGCCAACCTACAAATGAGAGTTCCATGGAGTGTGTTTCCCGAATTATAAATGAGACGTCCTGTTACCTCAAACAGATCTATATTTGATTGATTATTTTTATGCTTAGCCCTAAATGACGGAACCGGAGGGTATCCTACAATATGAAAAAAAAAAAAAAGACTGACTATCTTAACAAACAGGGACGTGCAGCGAGAGTTTGGGGAGCAGGAGCTCAAGTGAGACAAATTACTCTTTTGTGATTATTATACTGTATTTTTAAAATAGTAGCATATTTCTGACTTACTTACCAATGTATTGTAATACCCTAAAACTCACGCAATTGCTTAATATTTTTAAGCACATATTTTTACAAAATAACATTGGTTTTCTTGAGTATTCACTAGGTTTATCAAAGGAGCAGGCAACAACAAAGGACACTGTCACAGATATGGCCTAATGCCGCGGGCCGCCCCTGAGGTGCAGTAAAGAACTGGTCAGACATCCTTATGGTGTGAAACCTGGGTCTGGTCTATGCAGTATGTTCAGTATGTGACACGAAACTCATGGAACATTTTTCAAATTGTACCTGGCTGCTGGTGTCAACCTGAAGACATAGGTCAAAGACTTTGGACGGTTTTGTCCCCAAAGGGAAATTCTTTATCACAAAAATGTACACTCAGGACAACAACAGAGTGATTACCTATTCAACTTTATAAGAATGTAGAAGAACAACAAAAGGTTCAAGTGTTTTCTGTTTTACCTGAGGGGTCCAAATACTTTTCACAACTCACAGAATAACACCCAGACACAAGTAGCAGGACGACTCAGGTAAAATAATCCATATACCAAAACTGTACAACAATATATCAAAACCAAATTTTGTAACCATTTTGTCTGCAAGTCCGGTGTGGAGGGGGTGTAGGTATGTCTCATGATTACTCTGTTGTTGCCTGTATGTTCTGGATGTTATAAATTAATACAAATTTGATAAAAAAAAAAATAAATTAAAAGTACTAAGTGAGAATACAGTAGGCAGGCACACAAGTGGGACATAGGGGAGAACGGGGGAATCTGAGGCATCGGGTAATGTGAGCCACCCCCTGTATCTAGGCAACGGAAAACATTTGTGGTTATGTGAGATATATGTTGTCAAGCCCCTCTCATTTCCCCATGGCCCTGAAAGAGAGGACCTCATGGTGCTGTGGTAAGCATGTTTTTTTCACCAAAATAGGTATTTTGCATGTAAAAGTAAATTTTCTTGCTGTCAACTTAATCAACTGTTGTGCCAAAGCAAATGTATTCACGTACAAAAACTTCTATCATACGTGTTGATGAACTACCAACATATGAAACCATGTGATGCTGATAACTGAGGATTAGCCTGAAATGCTAAGAGAGGTAGTTTTTTTCTCAAATTGCGGTGGTGGGGGAAAGTGAGCCAAATGCTGTGGGGGAAAGTGAGCCACTGTCTCACTTTCCCCCACCATGAGGCACAAGTTAAATTTAGTCTTAAACATATTTTAATGTAATATTACATAGCATATGTTTTATTTTAATGTCATACACATTGTAGAAAAGCCATCATGCCAAGGAAATATACCAGGAAGACGACCTGGGGCAACCACACGGAAAGAGCACCTTCTCATCTTTCCCTGTAACCTTCAGGGCTGGAATGTAGAGTAGGCCTAGTTGTAGAGTATGACAGGCTGATGTTATAATCCAGTTGGGTCTTCTCCTGTGTTCTGAGTCCCAGGCTGTTCTCGATGGTTCTGATTTTCCTATGCTTTGACCCCCAGACACTAGCTGGCTCTAAGGTTTACAGTGATGTGGTTTATCGGCCTGCATCTCATTCATGTCTCAAACTCCTAGACTCTGTTTTTCACTCTGCTTTAAGGTTCATTACAGGAGATGCTTATGACACACACCATTGTGTTTTATATGAAAAGGTTGGGTGGTCCTCTCTTAAAGAGAGACGTGATGCACATTGGCATATTTTTATATATAAAGCTCTGACTGGAAAGCTGCCACTCTATTTGACAGAAATGCTGCTTATTTCAGATGGGCTTTATCAAACCCGCTCAACTGAAATGCTCATGTTATATGTTCCATACGCCCGATCTGACCTTGGTAAGACTGCTTTTAGCCACAGTGCCCCTGACTCCTGGAACAGCCTACAACATCAAATTAAAATAAATACACTCATAACTATTAACCAATTTAAACTTATTATTTTGAATCAGCCCCACTCCACTTGTAACTGTTTTAATTAGGCTATTGTTCTGCTTTATTCAATTGATCTGAATGTTTTAGTTGTTGTTGTCTCTTTGTAAGCTTGTTGTGTATTCTCATTGTATATTGTGTATCTGTAATTGACTCGACGTCATTGTAAAAGAGGGTAACCCTCAATTGATCTTTCGAGAATAAATAAAGGAAAATGAAAGGGTCCTGTGTTCTGACCCCCAGGCTGTGTTCTAATCTAACTGGTTCTATCTTTCATTTGAATCTTATTAAAACCTTTTGAATTATAATATGTTGCATTTGATTTTGTTCAGAGTTACTTTCAAGTGTTTAGAAAATTTGCTTTGCTTAATTGACCAAACCCCATCATTCTTTTACTAGTCCGACATTAGTTCTGGAATGTGTGGCTAGCTTTCAGGATTCTTACTGTTACAATATGTGTTGTTATGGTAGTTTCAGAGTGGAAAAAGTAAGTGGATCAGTTTACCCCACAGCTGGGTTAAAGTGAGCCACATGACAACTTTATTTTAAAACAATCATATTTTCACTGCCCTTTGTCTTGAAAAAATTCTGCTAATGCCCATTTCTAGGAAACATCCTGAATCAATGGGAAATATGTACATTTGAGTGATAAATCCTTTTAGCTCTCTTAGAGGGGAGCAAATGTAAAAAGTGGCTCAGATAACCCCGTTCTCCCCTACTTTAATTTACTACTTTAAACTTGGAGGCTCAGTCGATGTGACAACTTCAGGTAGATAATAGGTCAGAATGGCCTTAAAAGAAAACTGCTGATTTCCACATTACAAATCACGACCCAGATGTAAGTAGGGCATTTCTCAGCATACTGCATCTATCCACATGTATTGGGACATCCTGAATCTGTTTCTGCCATACTTAATAGCAGGGAAGTGTGGTGATTGGAATGCAGCCCTTCTATCTCTCCCATTTGGACTAACACTTCAAATTCCCATGCGTACATCTCAGGCAAATAAAAATCCAGTATCTCAAAATATATGAATATTACATGAATAAAATGAATACAGAAAGAGTATTAAGTGTATTATTTTACAATAGAGACAGTGCATGTAACAGTAGGCCACGCCCATCGTGGGGGAAACCGTTGAACACCGTTCCATTCACTTTGTATGGAAGGAGACCTGTCTTCTCCAAACAAACTTAATCAAACATCCATTTAACAAATTTTTTTAACTTTACGACTCTTGTCTGTCTATACGAGTTTTTTTTGTGAAAAATGATTGAGTAATGTTCAATATTGAGGTGTTTTTACCTAAGTATGAGTGTATTTATTTATTTTCTATTATTATTTTTTTTTTTATATATATATTTTTTTTTTTAATTTTAACATTATTTGAATAATTGTTTTTACTCACTTGTTCTGTCGGTTGCAAGTTTTTTTTTTTTTGTTTTTTTTTATTTCCATTTAGATTGTCTGTTTTTATTTATGAGTACACGTGTATGTTTGTTTTATGTGATTGGTGTCGACCAATCAAAGGACAAAGGATGCAAATTAGCACTTGCTACAATCCTGTATATTTACATGTAAATGTCTATTAATATGCAATGTCCCTTTTAAATAAATAAACTTAAACTTAAACTTATGGGAGGAACCATTTAAAAAGAAAAAAATTCCACCAAGCAATTATGAAAGACAGGTGGATCTTTGGTGTTACATTCTTATACAGATGAAAGGGTAATTACTCTGAGGCGATGACAGGTTTAAGTTACACCTGTGCTATTTGTACATTTGCACGAACCCAACGAGACACAATATGCAAATCTTCCTCTGACCCAACGAGACACAATATGCAAATCCTCCTCTGAGCTAAGAGTCACATACCAAACATACAGCACTTTGTTACCGCTCAAAAAGCACACGTGAATGTGTCGGTATTTAGAGTGCACCTGTGGATTCATCATACCTAAACACTAAAAAGCCCTGTGCTGGGGCCTCATATTTATATTAAAAACAAATATACCGTATATATATATATATATTTTGTTGCACATATTAAGCGCATATACAGTGCCACAGTGTAGTGGTCCCAAGCAGTTCATGAGTTCCCTCGAGTCAGTGCCTAGAACACTAGTCCATTGTTGACTTGACTTTTTTTTTGTTATTCTCAATTTCTCTCAGATGTTGTCGGTTGTTCTTGTCATGCCCGCTAATGTGTGCGCACGTTTGCAGATATTCAATAGATCAGTTTTTAATGTAGCCTACTCCACAGTTGTATACTATCTAGACACTTTCTCTAAAAAGGTTTTCTGTACATCATTCTGTATGACCAATACCATTTATGAATTGTCATGTTTTCAATGCAGTTGCGCCATTGTTCGGTTAAAATACATTTAATTGGGCAGCTCCGGTGGCGTAGTGGATAGAGCGTGTACCATATTGGCTCCGGCCTTCGTTGCAGTGGTTGCCGGTTCAAATCCGACCCGTGGACCTTTACTGCAGGTCATCCCCCCCCCCCTCTCTCTGTCTCCCCATCTCAACTCTGTACTGTCTAATAAAGCTTGAACCTATCTTTTCAAACAGGAATTTTTCCTTCTAACATGAAAGTAGCTAAGGTTATACCATTACATAAGAATGGTGATGAACATTCATTTACTAATTATAGACCAGTCTCACTTTTAACACAATTTTCTAAAATTCTGGAAAAGTTATTCAGCAATAGACTTGATGAATTCATTATTAAACATCAACTTCTGTATGACAGTCAATTCGGCTTTAGAAAGAATCATTCCACCGCACTGGCCTTGGCTGAATCGGTAGAAATTATTAGTAATGCTATTGATCACAAATTGTACTCTATAGGAATTTTCTTAGACCTCAAAAAAGCATTCGACACTATTAATCATGACATCCTTCTTAATAAACTGGAGAAATATGGCATTCGAGGTTTGGCACATGACTGGGTCAGAAGTTATTTACATGACAGGAAACAATTTGTGAAATTAGGGGAGTTCACATCGACATGCTTGGATATTGTTTGTGGGGTCCCTCAGGGGTCAATCTTGGGGCCGAAATTATTCCTGCTTTATATAAATGACATATATAAAGTGTCGAAAGTCTTAAGGTTGATTTTATTTGCGGACGACACAAACATCTTCTATTCGGGGAAAGATCTGAATAATATGGTTGAGATCGTAAACAGTGAATTGACTAAGTTACATGGGTGGTTAAACCGAAATAAGTTATCACTAAATTTAGAAAAAACTAAATTCATGATGTTTGGCAGGAGAGCATCAGATGTCGCTGTAAAAATCAAGGTAAATGGGATTGAAATTCAAAGGGTCAAGCAACACAAAGTCCTAGGGGTAATAATTGACGATAAATTAAGCTGGAAACCACAAGTTAGCCATCTCAGGGGCAAAATAGCCAGGAGTATTTCTATACTTTGGAAAGCACAACATTGTTTCAATCAAAAGGCCTTGCTTGTATTATACTGGAGTTTAGTTTCCCCACATCTGCATTACTGTGCTGAAATATGGGGAAACACTTACAAAGGTACATTGCACCCGTTGGAGATTCTTCAAAAGAAAGCAATACGAATTATTTACCAAGCCAATTACAGGGCACACACTAATAACTTTTTTATTGAAGGCAGAATTCTCAAATTACGTGATGTGGTAAATTACCACACAGTACAAATTATTTACAAGGCTTCAAAGAAAAGCCTTCCTAACAGTTTACAAGCAATGTTTGAAGACAGAGAAGTTTCGCATGATTTAAGAAGAAAAGGTAAATTCACTGAGAAAAATATACGGACCACACTTAAATCCTTTTCGATATCTGTAAATGGTATTAAGCTGTGGAATGGACTTGATGAAGTTGTCACAGGGAGTTGCAGTTTGCGCAATTTCAAAGCAAATTATGTTTCAAAAATTATTGAAAATTACAGACTAATAACCTGAGCACAATGTCAATGTCACTTTCATTACAATGTTGTAACAAATAATACAGGCCAGCAGACAGACTTGTTTTGGAATACTTTTGCAGAAGTGTTTAGACTACCAGTTTAGTAATGGAACAGGCCAAATACAAGGCCACTTCACACTTTATACACTTGGCATTGTCACAGAAAAACTGAACTGTGCTGAACTGATTTTAAAAGCTGAAGCAATTAGATTAAAATTGACTGTGTATTGGACTGCAGATTCTTAAAAAAAAAGTATATGTATATATATATATATATATATATATATATATATATATATATATATATATATGTGTGTGTGTGTATATATATATATATATACATATATAGCTATATATATATAAAAAATAATGTTTTTTGTTTGTTTTATTTTTATTTTGTAACAGTAATCTGTGTATCTGAATCCGAATTTGATGAAAATGGGGGCGGGACCTGATAAGCCTTTGGCTTCTTCCGTCTCCCTTCGGACAACACAAAGTATGATGTATGAATATTTGCAAGAGAAAATTGTGTATTGTGTGGAATTGTCCGAAAGAATAATAAATAAAATAAATAAATAAAATGCCAAAAAATTATCTTAAAAATATAATAAAAATGCATTTCATTATGCACTGATTTTATACCTTTTGTAAGCTTTGCAGGAGTGTTAGTTGTGTCATTGGTCGGAGTAGACCCTATGAACCCTTAGAATATGTGAACGTCCCAGTTACATGTCACCTAAAGTACATAGCGTACATAGCCTGTAGCCTTTGGGTCTGCTTCAAGCACATATTTTTGTTGGTATGTTTAGGGTATGTGGGAACGTCTCCACTCAAAAACACGTCCAGCTAAAGTATAATATGCAAATTTTCCATGATACATCTCACATGCTGTTTGAGAACATACTCAATTCAGTTCATTTAAAGGTGCAGTGTGTGTTATATAATATCGGAATATTTAGTGACAAAGGCAATTTTACAAGGGTGAAAAATGGCTTGAGTCGCAAGTTAAACATTAATCAAAAGGGTTCATTCCTGTTATGTTGTTACACCATTGACAGAAATTGTTATTAAAATGTCAACAGTCATATTTTGACATAACCTGTTTGAGTGAAATGATTAATAAATATCATATGTTCAATCTTTGGTTAAGTTTTTTGTGTTTCCTGAGAAAACTGAAAAAATTACTTTAAGATGGTGACGATATGCACATTTTCCATGATACATCTCACATGCTGTTTGAGAACATATTATATTCAGTTTATTTAAAGGTGCAGTGTGTTATATATTACAGGATATTTAGTGACATCAAATGGTGAAAGGTCTAGGTGAAAGGTGAAAGGGCGTGTGTGTGTGTGTGTGTGTGTGTGTGTGTGTGTGTGTGTGTGTGTGTGTGTGTGTGTGTGTGTGTGTGTGTGTGTGTGTGTGTGTGTGTGTGTGTGTGTGTGTGTGTGTGTGCTTTGTTTGTTTATTTGTGTTAAGGACGGCCCTTGAAAATGAGATGATTCCTCTTCAGGGTTTATCCTAGTCTAAGTCTTTACACTGATTTTTTCCTATTTTTCTACAAGTTCTTAAAGGAATACTTCACCCAAACGGAACTGGCATTCTATCAATATAAAATCGCTTTTGTAATATAATGAAGGAGGTTTTTCTTCCCTCAGTCTTCCCTCAGTCTTCCCTTGGCCCAGCTGTCCTGTTAATCCTAACCCTACATTTTCCTATGAGTGATTTCACACATGGGAAAATGTAGGGTTAGACAGTGCTAGGATTAACCGATTTCTAAACGTTTTGCACATTTATACTACATAGGATCTCAGAGTTCAATACACCTTCATATTTCCACCGCTGAAGTAGGTCTTTAAGAACCAGTTTTTATGTAAGAGAGAGGGAGAAAGAGAGAGAGAGAGGAGGGGGGGGGGGGGTGTGTAGCCTAAACGGACCTGTTTTTGGCCCCATCCTTCTGCCCTAAAGGTACAAGGAGATGGAGATAAAAAGGCTCAGAGTGAGTGAGGGAGTTTCAGAGTTTCCCGAAGAGCTGTCTTCATCTCTCTCCCTCCGCACGGTAAGTCCACCTCACCTGCTCCAAACGGAATCGATGCTTTTTCATGATTTGTCTTATTTTATTTTATGTTTTGTCGCGTCTTGCATTTTGTTTTTAATGTGAAACTTTGATGTTTTTATGCTGCTTTTTGCTGCCAGGAAAAGAAAAAATACATTTGTATTGTAGGCTACATGTTATTCATTATTATATTATATACTGTATGTATTGAAGTAAATATTGTAAACTCCTTTTCGAACATGTAATTCCGATTAACAAGTGTTTGTCCTTCATATACTAGTTATGCTTTCCATTTAGTGTAGCATCACTCTTTTCTGTATGACAATGTCAGTGTTTCAAGTAGTATAGAGTCAGTCAGAAGTCCCACAAAGTTTGTGCACATTGGTTTAAGCAAGGTGACGAAATCCTAAATGTGTGTGAACCCTGGACTGAGGGTTTTATTCTGCATTTTAAATTATTTTTCATTTATTTTTGAAACAGTGCGTGTCTGTCAACTGATCGACTTTCTTCACCATGATGCTTCTCCTGCTCCTCTCTGCTCTCGCTGGGCTGACAGCAGGTAAGCACACACACACACACACACACACACACACACACACACACACACACACACACACACACACACACACACACACACACACACACACACACCTACCTCAATGTAGTTCTGACCTCATGTTTCCCAACGGTCTTCAGGTGCAGAAAAGTTCAACGTTACATCGGGTGTCTTCAACACTAAAAAGCTCCCCATCGAGTTTTTCGGACGGGAATACGACAACGTGACTGTGAGTATGACCAAGCCGGAAGCTATTTGTTGCATTTCTTTCTTTATTCACAGTTTTTAAACACAAAAACAGGCGTTTTCACATCACTTAACATTTTACAAATGATACCGGTGCCTTGCTATTCTGTGTCTAAGACTCATATGCTTCACAAATAAATCTTGAACAGTCTTGAACTTATATCCTATAAATGCAGACAGTTTTTGAGGTTAAGGTCATCTTGTGTGTGTGTGTGTGTGTGTGTGTGTGTGTGTGTGTGTGTGTGTGTGTGTGTGTGTGTGTGTGTGTGTGTGTGTGTGTGTGTGTGTGTGTGTGTGTGTGTGTCTCTCTCTCTGACACTCCCATATTCTCCTACTTTGACTTTTTGTGTCTCTTTGATTTTAACAGATTCTAACATCCAGCTCTGCCGGCTTTTCGATGTGTTTCGGCGCTGTAGCTGGAACAGACTGCATCTTATTTGATAAGAATACATCGGCGAGTCTTGAGGTTGAACTAAGGAATTCAACAGAAGATCCAGACAACATCCTGAAAGGCACTCCCGCTATAGGTCACTGGTTTTTTAAAGTACCATTTTCCGGCAATCCCACAGTGAGTATGGCTCGGCTACATGTCTTTAAACATTCCACAAGTGTTGATTGGGATGAAACTGCTTTAACACTTGACTCAAATGTTAAAGGTGCAGTGTGTAATTTCTGAATATTTAGTGGCGTTTAGTGGGTAAAGTTCTAGAATGCAACGCTCTCTTGGTAACCCCTCATTTTTGAATAATAACAGAAGCTACGGTGGCCTTCAAGGACAAGAAGCTATAGCTACTAAAGATGTATTTATGCATCACTGCCTCTTTCCATGAGGTGATGAGGTGAAGATGTATTTAGTTATTTATTCTATGTACACTTCTTCTACTTTGTCTTTCAACAGGTGCATTTCTCCAGGAGACCCACTTTAAAATTGCATATGGCCATTAAGTTTGTCTGTTCTGTGCTACTGTAGAATCCTGGAAAATGGCGGCCTCTGTTTAGGCTGGCCCGCTCCTATGTAGCTATAAAAAGCTCATTCTAAGAAAATAAAAAAACTTATATTAACAAGCAATTGTACTCTAATTAAAACATATTACGAATAATATATTCCATTTCTACCAAGTCTCTCCTGAAAAAGGCCAGTAAATGTTACACACTGCTCCTTTAAGTGTTGTGTTTTATGACATCAAAGTGTGTGAAAGCTTTTGGAGGAGACTTCCTTATAATGTCTGTCTACTTTTCACAGATGATGATGTACATTATTGACTTCGGGAACAGACAGGTGTTGAAACTTTCGAACGGTATCTCAAAGGTGGTAAGTACATCTAATACCAGTATAATGGCTTAGAGTTTGTTTTCGTATTGCATCTGGTGCATTTGGTTACCTGCTGTGACTATTTTGTGCAATCAGTCTAAAAATTTGAGTATGTGAGGTGTGTTGTAAGGGCTAATATTGGCATGACGGATCTGTGGACCTCTGTGGATTCCCCCTCTCACTCTCACTCTCACTCTCACTGTTATTCTGACTCCTTCCATTTTGGTTACTGTAAAGGCAGGTGAACTTACCTGCTGCATTAGTGCTTTAACCTAATTGGAGTGTCTAGAATAAAGCAATCATGTGTTTGCGCTCCTAATGGCTGTGTTTACTGACTGGCTCATGTGTTTGGTCATTTGACAGTCAGTGCTTTGGAATTGCAATGAGGTGACATCATGATATACTTCTGTGTCTAATGTATTCAAGTGTGTTTAGTGTTTTACAAATCATTGTGTGTATTGTTTTGCAAAAAGTGTGAGTCTGACTTTGCGCTTATAGTGGTGCACATATGGGCCAGTGGTTTGCTTCTTGAGTTTAAGGTTTTGATAATTGTGCAATACTTTTGATTTGAGTGTTTGCGCGATCGTAAAAAAACTGTAAGAAAGTTGCTGATGATTGTGTGTGTGTGTGTGTGTGTGTGTGTGTGTGTGTGTGTGTGTGTGTGTGTGTGTGTGTGTGTGTGTGTGTGTGTGTGTGTGTGTGTGTGTGTGCTCTGTGATAGTAACACTGATTGTGTTTGTTCCCGTCTAGATGTCTACTATGCTGCTCAACGGTGCAATCCTTCGTAAATCGGCAGTAACAGAATCTACGCGTGGTTTGTCCGGATGCAATTACAAAGGTTGGCTAATACACCGATTTCACAAATCTACTTAGAATAAAACTGTTATGATACGATATGTAAAGGTGCTACGAGGAACTTTCAAATATTTCTGAAACAGTCTAATTTTTCCTCTGATGATCATAAATTACATGTAACAGAAAACGAGAACCATCAGTGCAAAGAATGCTATATATATATATATATATATATATATTTATTTTTATTTTTTTTTTCTTTAATGCCTTTGTCATGGGAACGCTCACCCTACAAAGGGGGTGCAAGAATGAATACAAACTGAAAGTTTCCTCGGAGCAGCTTTCACTTCTGAACCAGAGGCAAATCTTTCTTCACTTTAGCAGCACTAATGTAATACATAAATAAATATAAATTAAATTGTAATTAAAGCCGATAATGTAGGAACTTGCCAATAAAGTATAAACCTTTCTGAACCAATAACTAAATAACTTTTTGCCCATAATAATAAGTTGTTACATGATGTGGTTAGGTCGTTAGATTATTGGCTATACTTCACATTTCCATGAGACATATCCTTACTATTGCAACCGGACAATAATGTAATTACTTATCGCTTTACGGGCTAAAAGTTATAAAATGATGGGTCCAGAAATGGTAAGTTACTACATTATGTGCTTTCATTTCAACACTGAAAAGTTAATGAGTTATTGGCAGTTATAATGTTTAAAGCCATTTGAACATTATTGACTGATACATTCACGTCACAGGTAAGGGGTATATGGCGAACACATTGATAGAAGTTCTCAACGACTGCTCAACGCTCCTGTGTAATGGAACAAATGTCACAACAATTCCACCCAATTGTGACTCAACGGAGGAGTGTATAGCTGGAAGGTAAATATACATTTTTCTCTGGAAGATCTATAGCTGCGTTCCAATCCCCACACCTCTCTGCTATTTAGTACGGTAGAAAGAGATTCAGGATGTCCCAATACAAATGCATCGTGCTTCAAAATAGTTGTTAACCCTACTATATCTGGTCGTGACTTTTAGTGTAGAAATTGGCAGCTTTTTTGGGCGATTATGACCCACAATCCACTGCACACAGTAAGTCAGGTCACAATGACGGAGCCTCCGAGTGCAGACAACTAGCGATGAGACGGATCTATAAGCAAGCTCAGAATCCTGCCTGTCATCCCCCTCTCCGGCCCATGTCATCTATGTATGTCTCTCTGCACTGTTATGAATTAACCATAAAAATGCTCAAAAATAATCTTTAAAATCTTTTAAAAAATAAATAAAAAATAATGTAAACTTAAAGGGACAGTGTGTAATATGACATCATCAAGAAAGTTCTACAAAGTTCTAGAATGCAACACTCCCTGGGTAACCCCAACCCTTTCGAATAATAACAGAAGCTACAGTGGCCTTCAAGGACAAGAACAATTCTAAATTTTAAACAATGCACCTGATGACATTCCAACCAACATGGATGCCTCCATAAGACTTGCCTGCTCAATGTACAAAATGTAATATTAATATTTGTAATTCTACGCTCAGGAGGATAATTCAGATTATTGGCAGAGGTGATTTTACACCAATGAGGACATATTTATGAATGAGGATATTGATTTTAGCTAATACATTACTTAAAATGTTACACAGTGCCCCTTTAACTTCCGTTTTGTAACAAGTGTGTATTGTGCCCCGTCCCCCCCCCCCTTCTCCATCAGTTGTGTTCTCAAACCCTTCCTCTGCACATTGGTTGGCCCGTCTATCATCACCTACAATGGCAGCAACGACCTCTTACGCACCCGCTGTTCTTACGACCTGTTGGTGTCCGCGACCTTCGATATCGTGGGGGCCTATCGGGAAAGGCGTGATAAAGGTTTGAGCTTCCCTGACAGCGTGACTCTGCTTCAGCGAGGCGAACCCTCCATCACCATAATGCAAGACGGGAGAGTGGAGGTAAGATATCGACAGGCACAATTATTATTATTATTATTTAATTTTTTGTAACCTTTATTTATACATGTAAATCCCATTGAGACTGGAGACTCTTTAGCAAAGGGAGACCTGTTCCCATTTACACGTTGTTACCATTCTCACACGCACATTCGTACACCGATAGCAGCAGGCTAACTATCGACTCATCATTCTTTTTTTATTCTTTTGGTAGAGGTGTACAGAGCACCTGAAAACCACACTTCAGTAAGGGGCTTAGAGGTAGCCTACCTTAGTAGAGAAATGACAAGTTGCACGTCGACTTTTATAGAACAAGTTGAGTAAAAGAACAGTAGCCTACAAGTATCAGATTTTTTATAAAATAATTACAAAATCAAGAGTTTTTGTGCTTCATATATACAGTATAAAGGATTGGATTTGAATTGGTGGTTTGGTTTAATGCAGGCAAACAACACAGAGCTGGCCCTCAACAGCTCCGCTCAGATGTTTCACTCTGCTGAGCTTTCTAAGGACCCAAGTGGAATCACTGCCACGGTTGTCCAGGGCAGCAAAACCACCACAGTGTTCTATGACGGCTACATGGTGCAGATCAAAATGAGCGGAGGTACACACACTTAAACCATATACACGGGATCCGAGGTTTTAAAAGTCACATGTTATTATTATTATTATTATTATTATTATTATTATTATTATTATTATTATTATTATTATTATTATTATTATTATTATTATTATTATTGTTGTTGTTGTTATTATTTTCTGGTTCAAAATTGTAATTTGGGTTTCTGCTGAAAATTGTTTTTACGCATACACACACACACACACACACACACACACACACACACACACACACACACACACACACACACACACACACACACACACACACATACACACACATTAAAAAAAATACCCATAAATACTATACATTTTATACATTCAAACAGGCCCAATGCTGAAACTAAATAATTCTATGTTGCCTTTACATACAGTATGTCTTCAGGGAGGGGTTGTGTGATCATATATAAACTGTACATAATCAAATTCACAATCTTTCCTGTCCAGGAACCCCACAGCTAACGTCGGGCCTGTGTGCCGATAATAGTCTTTCTGATGTGTCCCAGACCGAGCATGCTGACAGTACAGCTGGGTAAGGACTTAATACAGTCAAGTTGTGCTTTGCCGTTTTTTTTTTGTTGTTACCCTGCATTCCAATTCCTGTACTTCCCTACTATTTAGTATGCCAAAAAAAAAGATGTAGGATGTTCAAATACCTGCAATTGTAGTATGCTGAAAATACATAAATGCCCCACTAACTCCAATAGCATTTTGGCGTATTCGTCTTTATTCTTGACATTTCTCGACATAATGAAGAAAAACATTTTCCTTATCTGAATTTTTTCTCTCCTGTGGCCCTAAAACTCTTCTGTACTTTAGTATGTAGTGTAGTAAAAAGAAAGAATATCTAATTTGGAACGCAGGGATAGTATGTTCCCAAAACAATCTCCGCTGATCTGGAATGTCAATATAGGGGAGGGCGGGGGAATGTGAGGCATCGGGTAATGTGAGACACCTCCTTGTATGGTTCAGTTTACCCCCTTGATTTTTCTGGTCTGTCTCAGTTTACCCCACAGCTGGGGTAAAGTGAGACACATGAAAACTTTTTTTTAAAACAATCATATTTTCACTGCCCTTTGTCTGGAAAAAATTCTGCTAATGCCCTTTTCTAGGAAACATCCTGAATTAATGGGAAATGTGTAAATTTGAGTGATAAATCATTTTAGCTCACTTAGAGGGGAGCAAATGTAAAAAGTGTCTCAGATTACCCCGTTCTCCCCATATGTATTTTTTTGTCTACTTTATGTTTATTGTATATTGCAATAGAAAAAGAGTATGAGATTTGGAATGCAGGGATCGTGTGTTTGAATAAGGGCAACAGTCCTGACCCTGTGTTGTGTGTGGGTCGCCCCCCCTCCCTCTCTCTCTACCCCTCCCTCCCTCCCTCCCCCTCCCCCTCCCCCTCCCTCCCTTACTCCCTCCCTCTCTCTCTCCCTCTCTCTCTCCTTGTGTTGTGTGTGTGTCGCCCCCCCTCACTCCCTCTCCCTCCCTCCCTCCCTCCCTTCCTTCCTCCCTCCCTCTCTCTCTCTACCCATCCCTCCCTCCCTCCCCCTCCCCCTCTCCCTCCCTCCCTTACTCCCTCCCTCTCTCCCTCCCTCTCTCTCTCTCCTTGTGTTGTGTGTGTGTGTGTGTGTGTGTGTGTTTGTGTGTGTGTGTGTGTGTGTGTGTGTGTGTGTGTGTGTGTGTGTGTGTGTGTGTGTGTGTGTGTGTGTGTGTGTGTGTGTGTGTGTGTTTGTGTGTGTGTGTGTGTGTGTGTGTGTGTGTGTGTGTGTGTGTGTGTGTGTGTGTCGCCCCCTAGCTGTGGCCAGGAATACAGCAAGCCTTCTAACAGGAGCGACTGCGTTGCTACGGCTACAAGGTGAGCAGATAACTATCTTTCCTTTCTGTGGTGAAGGAGACATTTTGTGTGAACAGAAATCCGTTACATTATATGTCCACAGCTGTCCTGTGTTTGGGGTTTACTCCATGTAAGCAGGGGTGGGACGTAGCTGCCAAGATTGACTTAAACACTGAACTTAAAGTAGCTACGAGGATGCAAAAGAATAAACAAACAAACAATGTTTATTCTCCATGGGAATATTCCTGGTTAAAGGTGCTACGAGGAACTTTTAAATATTTCTGAAACAGTCTCATTTTTTATATTACTTTATTTGTTTTGAGACCGTTAATTAGATGGTGCTATAAGGAACTATCAGTTTGTGTTAATTCTAGCGCCCCCTTTGGACAAAAGCGTTTTTTTTTTTTTTTTTTTTATATATATAATAATAATAATGATAAATCTCCCATTTTGTGTGTTTCCAACTCCAACAAACAGCTGTGACCTGCTAAATCAAGCCCCCTTCACTGCCTGTAACGCGCTCATTGACCCCACACCGTACATAGCACAATGCAAAGCCGCTCTGTGCCTAGTGGAGGCTGAGGACGGCCTGGACTGTCAGTTCCATGAGGCCTACGCCAGGGCCTGCAGCCTGCATCCCACAGCTAACAGCACAGAGGTGCAGGGCTGGAGGACTGCCACCGGATGCTGTAAGAAAAAAACACTAAACATGTCTATCTATCTATCTATCTATCTATCTATCTATCTATCTATCTATCTATCTATCTATCTATCTATCTATCTATCTATCTATCTATCTATCTATCTATCTATCTATCTATCTATCTATCTATCTATCTATCTATCTATCTATCTATCTATCTGTCTGTCTATCTATCTATCTATCTATCTATCTATCTATCTATCTATCTATCTATCTATCTATCTATCTATCTATCTATCTATCTATATAACCTTTATTTAACCAGGAAAGTCTTATTGAGATTAAAAATCTCTTTTACAAAAGAGTCCTGGCCAAGACAGGCAGCAGCACAGTTAGTTACAGACAATCATTTAAAAACAACAGAGAACATAAAAACAGAGTCACAGTCAGAACATCATCAAACAAAGCATGTACAGACAGAAGAGCCAGCTTCAACATCATTAAGTAAGGACTTGAACATGTTTAGAGAAACCAGCTCCTTAAGTTTTAGCGCATTTTGCAGCTGGTTCCATGAAAAAGGAGCAGCATAACTAAATGCCTTTTTCCCCAGTTCAGTACGGACTCTAGGCACAGTCATTAAAAACAAGTCCTCAGAGCGGAGCTGATACTTTCCTGTGCTTTTCTGAATTACATACTTCTGCAGGTATGTAGGAAGAACCCCGAGGATGGTTTTATAAATTAGGATATGCCAATGATGGAGTCTGCGGGTGGACAGGGCAAACCATCCAACTCGAGCATACAAAGAGCAGTGGTGCGTGAGGGTTTTAAAAGAAGTAACAAATCTCAGTGCTCCGTGGTAGACCGTGTCCAAAGACTGTAGGCATTTTGAAG
>NC_137220.1:3957815-3975315 GCF_949987685.1 Ammodytes marinus
GCAGTAATGTTTGAAATACATATGCACATTTGATGATATCTAACTAATAAGGCCTGATCCATTTGCAAAAGAAACGAGACATTTTGTATGGAAGCAAAATAGACTTCTTAGACATCCAGTGATTGAAACAAGTCATGTTTTGTTGCCGGCAGTGTCTCTCTCTCTTCACTTTGTGTGATTATCAATAATGATTTATTTTATAAAACTATCATGTGATTCATCTCTCTCTATCTTTCTCTCTCTATCCCTCCCTCCCTCTCCCTCCCCCTCTCCCTCCCCCTCGCCCCCCCCTCTCTCCCTGTCCCTCTCCCCCTCACTCTCTCTCTCTCTCTCTATCCCTCCCCCTTTCCCCCCTCCCCCTCACTCTCTCTCTCTCTCTATCCCTCCCCCTCCCCCTCACTCTCTCTCTCTCTCTCTCTCTGTACGCCTTTAAATCGCGGCCGGCAGAATCTGTAAAGAACACCTTTTTAATTGACTGTTGCAGTGTTGAAATGTCAGCTGATCCCAAACTGTGGCCTCCATGATTCTGAGATGTGAGATGTGAGATGTGTGTTAACTCTGTATTATTATCTTTCGGGTATTTGCAAAACAAAGACAAAATAAAAATAAAAAAGGTGGTGGATAATAAATCTGGTCTGTTCATTTCTCCTTTTTCTGGTAAATAGACTTGACTTATACATGTACACATATACTTGACTTTTATTCATTTATTTTCATACACATTAAATCTCATAGCCTTCACCAAGTATCATTTTATACTATAAAAAAAGAAATACATCCAAGAACAGCACACACAAAAAAATAAAAAAAAAAAAAACTCAGTAACAATGACAGTCTTAAAATGGTCTTGACTTAAATAGCGCTTTTTAGCAGATTTTCTCAGCCCCAAAGCGCTTTACATTTCTTACCACATTCACACACACACACACACTCATACACCGATGGCAGCAGCTGCCATGCAAGGCGCTCTCTGAACCATCGGGAGCAATGTGGGGTTCAGTGTCTCTTTGCCATGTCTCTTTTACACTTGGCCATGTGGCGGGGAGACGGGGGATCGAACCACCGACCCTGTAACCCAGTGGACGACCTCCCTACCCACTTTGCCACTGCCGCCCCTAGTTTGAGTGGACACACACAGACATACAGACACACACACGCACACACCCGCACACACACACACACACACACACACACACACACACACACACACTGAGGTTGCTGTACAGCGTGTGAGGCCAATAAATGAGCTTTTACTGACATCTTAAGGTAAATTGTTATCATTACACCGAGCTCAAACACAGACTGGGCAAGATCAAACACACACACACACACACACACTCACACACAAACTCACACACACACACACACACACACACACACACACACACACACACACACACACACACACACACACACACACACACACACACACACACATAATGTCTTCACAAGCTTTTCTTGGACAGTTTGCAGCACTGACAGTCAAATCAATTGTATTTGTAACAGGCTTTAAAGGTGGAGTCAGTGATTCTAGAGAACGCTTGTTGTCAAAATCAGTGAATATCTCCTCATGATACGCTACCTGTACGTTTAGCCGTACTGTGTGTGCACTGTAAACAAATCCAGTGTTAATACACAGCCTAGGCTCTGTAAACTCAACTGGGGTGTTGTTATAGCTACGGTGGGCCCCTTTGCGTACACACACCAGTTAACAGACCGACTCTGTATTCACACCAAAATATTTTCAGCACAAACACAAAAAGGGTTAAAGAGCATTCATAAGCTACAATCGTCTGTGTGTGTGTGTGTGTGTGTGTGTGTGTGTGTGTGTGTCTGTGTGTGTGTGTGTGTGTGTGTGTGTGTGTGCGTGCGTGCGTGCGTGCGTGCGTGCGTGCGTGTGTGTGTGTGTGTGTGTGTGCTGTGATAACTTTAACCAAATGAGCCTCAGTCAGCTGTCAGTAGCGTCTCTCCTGTCTTATCCTATTATGGTTAGTCGCTCACACTGGACATTCTGAAATTTGAATAACCACACGTTCAGTTACGTAATGCCGTTTGAGGGAAAACTACTGTGTGTGTGTGTGTGTGTGTGTGTGTGTGTGTGCGTGTGTGCGTGTGTGTGTGTGTGTGTGTGTGTGTGTGTGTGTGTGTGTGTGTGCGTGCGTGCGTGTGTGTGTGTGTGTGTGTGCGTGTGTGTGTGTGTGTGTGTTTGCCAGACACCAGAGAGAGGTTAAGATAATGACTTACAGGATAATGTGTTTCCTTTTCATTGGCCCATTTTCATTTAAAGTTTAATTGATTGATAGAAATATGTTTTATTTTGTCATATTTGCTTCTATAAACTCCAAAATCGTTTTTAGAATCCACACGGGCTATTTTTCTGTTGCTTTACCAGCTCCTTCTCTGTCTCAGTCAGTGCGGTTACATGGCACAACTAGATTGGATTATCACATATATCGAACAAGACACTCGAACGGACCGTGTCACTTGTCTGAGTATACATGGCCTTTCAGAAATCGGATAAATGTCCGATGCATGGCTGTCTCCACTATGCTAGGTGGCGCTGTAGCCCTTTCAACCATGCTTTCAACAAGTGGTTTTAGAGCCACGTCCGCTTCTCTTCCGTCAATAACCCATGGTGTAGCCTATCACGCGCAGGCACACAAGCACAGAACGAGAAGTCCGATATGAGATGTCCGATCCCTGTATACATGCAGAGAGAAAGCCGACAATGAACGAATTATCTAGGTGTTCTTATCCGACTTCTCTTGTCCGTTATTGTGCCGATTTGTGTCCGAAGTAGATCGGATAAAGGTGTTTACATGCAGTTTAAAAGTCCTGTTGAAGTCTTATTCGTTTAGTTATCTGATTATGAGTCTGCATGTAACCGCACTGACTGACTGGATGTCTTGACGGCATATTGTTCAGTTTTTTCTCTCCCTGGTTTCGCCTTGTGTTTGACGGCCTTAGAAAACAAACAATACTATATATAAATAAATATAATACTAAAAAGTGCTATGATCCTAGATTAAATTTGATTTAATGATTTATAATTGCTCCTATATAAACTTTAAAATCACCTTTTCAATTCGAACCGTCTCTTTTTCGTGGTGAGGAGCAGGCTACTATAAACAGTGCAGTAAAAAAAAGGTAAATTGATTAATTGGTTGATTTTAACAATTTATTTTGACTTATTCTCTTCAATGAATATCTCTTAGGATATTCCTTGCTGATCAATGTACCCCGTGTTCCAATCCCCATACTTCCCTACTATTTAGTACGCCAGAAAAAGATTTAGGATGTCCCAAAAATACATGCATGTCAATTGTAGTATGCTGAAAATACATAAATGCCCCCACTAACTCCAATAGCATTTTGCAGTATTCATCTTTATTCTTAACATTTCTCGACATAATGAAAAAAAAACTTCCTTATCTGATTTTTTTTCTCTTCTTGTGGCCCTAAAACTCTTTAGTACATTTAGTACATTCTGTACTTTAGTATGTAGTGTAGTAAAGAGAAAGAGTATGTGATTTGGAACGCAGGGGTAGTCTCTTATTCACTGCAGTTGTTTCACCAGGTCCTTCTCTGTCTCTGTCTCAGTCTCTCTTGATGGTTTATTGTTCAGTTTTTCTCTCCCTGGTTTGCCCTTGTGTTTGACGGCCTGTGAGACCATCTCATTGCGTATTCTCTGGTCCCTCTGTCTGCCTAACAGAGCCAGTATCTCTCTGCGTTGATCGGCCATGGCTTCGTAGCGACGCCTCTCCTCATGGGGGGTTAGAGAGGGTTGAAGCTCCGGAACGCTACATCTGGGGCCACATACCTGTCCGAAAAAATAACAACATACATTTTTTTATAAATACTCAGAGGTTGCGATATTGTTTTTTCTTTTTCATTTACATTTTATTTCATATTATATATTTATCTCTCAGTTGTTAGTATGCTTGAGTTATTCATTCATTATTTGTTATCCATCAGTAGCTATTGCTACACCGGCCTAAAAAACTGGAGTCAGCCTCCATTACACTTTTAAGATTTATGTTCTAAAAAAAAAGCATCAGCTAAATATGCCCTGCGTTCCAAATCACATACTCTTTCTTTTTTTTACTACACTACATACTAAAGTACAGAAGAGTTTTAGGGCCACAGACAGGAGAAAAAAAAAATCAGATAAGGAAGTTTTTTTTCATTATGTCGAGAAATGTCAAGAATAAAGACAAATTCTCCAAAAACAAAGAATCCATGACATGCACCTTTAAAAAATACTTCATTATAAAACACAGTTAAACCTGCAGTGTGTAGAATTTTGGGTTTTATTTCCTCGCAGATTTTGTAGAAAGTAATTATAATATCCATAAGTACGTTTAATTTAGTGCATAATAGCTAAAAAAAAATTTTGAATAATTTTTTTTCCCTTAGAAAGGGTCTCATATATGTCCATATTTCTGCATATCTTGGACCAAGGCCTAGTGCCGCCATCTTGAAAGTGTCATAGTTGGAATGTCATCAGGTGCATTGTTTAAAATTTTGAATTGTTCTTGTCCTTGAAGGCCACTGTAGCTTCTGTTATTATTCTAAAGGGGTGGGGTTACCCAGGGAGCGTTGCATTCTAGAACTTTGTAGAACTTTCTTGATGATGTCATATTACACACTGCACCTTTAAAAATACTTCATTATGAAACACAGTTAACAGAAAATAATATTAACGAGGAGGGGCCAGTTTAAAAAGCTAAAAACTAAAGATGTGAATCTGATATTGCAATAACATTCTCAGTTTGAATGGTCTTGACTGCAACACTGACACACACACACGCACACACGCACACACACACACACACACACACACACACACACACACACACACACACACACACACACACACACACACACACACCTATCTGAAATGACATGCACCTTTGTAAGAAAAAGTTACACACTATATAGCTTTAAAAAATACACCCACAACAAATAAATATTGAGAGATTAATCAAATAAATCGTGTAGCTACATTTCTTCACAAACTAGTATAGGCTTTATCTATCATATCATCTAAGCTATAGGCTAACATTTTTGATCAACAAAGAAGATTTAATAGGCTAGTTTTTGAAGATAATGTTGCCTTCATACCTGAAAATACTATAAAAATGTATAGCCTATGCACTAGTATAGCCTATCTATAGCTTTGAGAACATGCACATAACAAACTAAGGACTATTGGCTATATCTCTCATATCTAGGCTATTCAATGCCAAAACATTTTTTTAGGAACCTGACAAAGAAGATTATATAGTTTTTATACACAATTTTACCTGGGGAGCTGAGGCGCGCTTAGGCCGACACACAGGCAGCCTTTGTCGGATATCTGCCGACACCAGACGGGACTCGAGTGGAGGTAGCATGGTCACGGAGCTCCACAGCTGGCGGGCGTGACACACATCATCCGGGGACGAGCCCTCAAACACGGTGAAGAACTTATCCAGGTCCGCCTCCTCAAGAAGCTCCGGAGAGTCAACAACCTGAACAGACATTTAACTATTAGTATGAACAAACTGGTTAAAATTATGAAGCGAAAGTTTAGGGACAAGTGCGCTGTTATTTGGTCTCCATGGAAACGAGAAGGTAGGGTAAGAGACAGAGCTTCCGCCGAAACCTTTCAAAATAATGGATATAGAAACTAATTTCAGCTTAAATCGAGTCTGAAGACTTTTTTGTTTCCATTTTAACCTGCAATTTTTATTTTATTTGCTTCTTTTATTCGCTTTTAAATGTTTTATAATGTGTTTTATGTAGCCTATTCTAATCTTGCCCCTGTAAAGCACTTTGAGTGGCCTTGTGTCTGAATTGTGCTATATAAATAAACTTGCCTTGCCTTATGGAGAAAAAATATCGTGGAACATTTAAAAGTTCCTCATTGAAGGCTTGAGTAAATAATAATTACCTAAAAAGAGTAGGTCTACCATGCTTTAGAAATGTAGGCCTACTCTATGAAGTGACAAAGTGTAGCTTATTATTCTTTTTAGCCTACTTACAAACTGCTGTACATCTGTAGCTACACAATTCAAAGCTTTTATTTTGAAGGCAGATCAATTAGCGCCTCTCCTCGGGCTCTGATTGGCTGGAAGGATGTAGCTGGAGGCTGTGTGTGTGTGTGTGTGTGTGTGTGTGTGTGTGTGTGTGTGTGTGTGTGTGTGTGAGAGAGATAGAAAGAGAGAGAGAACGAGAGAGAGAAAGAGTGTGTGTCTGTGAGAGAGAGAGAGAGAGAGAGAGAGAGAGAGAGAGAGAGAGAGAGCGAGAGAGAGAGTGTCTGTGTGTGTGTGTGTGTGTGTGTGTGTGTGTGTGTGTGTGTGTGTGTGTGTGTGTGTGTGTGTGTGTGTGTGTGTGTGTGTGTCTGTCTGTCTGTCTGTCTGGGCGCGTGTGTGTGTGTGTGTGTGTGTGTGTGCGCGAGAGAGAGGCTGGGACTCGCGCGCAGCACCGCCCCCAGGTGCCTCGCGCTGGTTTAAATAGTGTAACCGTCATCACTTCATTCACCTGACGTGATATTCTCCTGGACATCCTGCACCGAGGGCTGAAGCGCTGCACTGAGTGAGTACAACTTATTATTTAACTTATCATAACTTGAATTCTACGGGACATATGGAGGCTGTTAATACTCCCATCCAAAGACATCTCATTAAATTAGATTTAAAGGGTGTTAATGTTATGTTAACCTGCAGAATGGCTTCAAACAATGACTTCAAAGTTGCTTTTTAATAGGTAAAAGTCATATTTTTTGTCATAAATATGGGTAAAAATGAGCTTTCGTAGAGTTATAGATGGACATTATATGCATTATAAGCATTTCACTGTGCATTTCACTGTGCAATTGTGTATGTGACAATTAAATTAAACTTAAAAAAAAATTTAATTCAAAAGCAATAGCCTAATCAATGCATTATTCTGACATTTCTAAAGTGTCCAAAATAAATCTCCAACATTGTTTTTAAAACTATTCATTTTGTTTTATTGACCAATTTAAATTCACTTAAAGCACTGGATTATACAGTAAACATGGAAGAATGCACAGACAGACAGACAGACAGACAGACACACACACACAGTATAGCCTGTACCTGCTCTGTTATCTTTCTCTGTGGACACACATGGACGCACCTTGAATGGCATGTCACCATTTTGGTATAAACGGTAACTGGTAAGCTTGGCTGGGCACATTGAGCTTGGCACACCCTTATATGGTAGCGTGCTTTTAGGCTATCCTTCTAAACCCCTATCCCAACCTATTTGGGTTTTACACCGAGCTACTGTACAAGGAAGACCAAATGGAAACAGGGGAGTTTATTTTAACCAAACATGGGCATTCCACCATGGCACCTCTATGGTTGTTTGATTATGGGCGCTATTATCAGCGTGCTAATTTTCATATTTTATTGCTTGCTCTCGAATGGTAAAGTGTATGGAGATGCTGAGACAAGGATAAGTGAGTAAGTACTGTGTATATAAAGGCCCTCAATGCACTGAGGGCTGTTGGGTTGTTATCAGGAAGGTGAAGTCACTAAAAAAACAAATATGACAGTCAGGGTGCAAAGGGAAGATGGTTGGAAGGTTGGAAGAGAGAGAGAGAGGATGTGAGATCATTTCTGTTTTATTGGACCTGCTGTGTGTGACTACTGTTTTGGTCCTCATCTGCTTGTATATTTTTTGGTCTTTAAATGGTAAATGGTAAATGGACTTGACTTATATAGCGCCTTCTAGCCGATTTTCTCAGCCCCAAAGCGCTTTACATATCTTACCACATTCACCCATTCATACACACACTCATACGTCAATCTATAATTGTTTTGGGAAATGTATGTCAATCATATGTAATAATAATAATTTGTGTTTTATTGAAGCTAGTTTGGCTTCATGTGTGACCATACAGGTGAAACTCGAAAAATTTGAATATCGTTCAAAAGTTCATTTATTTCAGTAATTCAACTTAAAAGGTGAAACTATTATGTTATATAGACGCATTACATGCAAAGTGAGATATTTCAAGCCTTTATTTGTTATAATTTTGATGATTATGGTTTTCAGCATATGAAAACCCCAAACTCAAAATCACAAAAAATTGGAATATTACATGAAATCAATAAAAAGGGGATTTTAAATACAGAAATGTTGGCCCTCTATAAAGTATAATCATGAATGGGCCGGTTTCACAGACATGGATTAAGCCTAGTTCTGGACTAAATTGTACTTTCAATGGACAATCTCCATTCAAAACTCCATTTAGTCCAGGGCTAGGCTTAATCCATGTCTGTGAAACCGGCCCAATATGTACTAAGTACTTGGTTTGGGCCCCTTTTTGCATGAATTCTTGCCTCAATTCCAATTCATTTTCCATGATATTCTAATAATATGAGTATCACCTGTATGTGTGTGCTTCCATCAAAGGGCAGCAGGTTGAGTCAGAGGAAAGAAAAAAAAAGAAAAATTGCACCTGTTACATCTCCATGTAACACTTACAGTACGTGTGGCACTTTATAGTTTAGTTTATTTGTAGATATAATACTGACGTGATTCCTGTTGTTCTGAGTTTGTACCTTCATGGTTGAATGCACTTAAAGGAAGTTTGCTTTGGATAAAAGCATCAGCTAAATATGCCCTGCGTTCCAAATCACATACTCGTTCTTTTTTTACTACACTACATACTAAAGTGCAGAAGAGTTTTAGGGCCACAGACAGGAGAGAAAAAAAAATCAGATAAGGAAGTTTTTTTTCATTATGTAGAGAAATGTGAAGAATAAAGACGAATACTACAAAATGCTGTTGGAGTTAGTGGGGGCATTTATGTATTTTCAGCATATTACAATTGACGTATTGGGACATCCTAAATCTTTTTCTGGCATACTAAATAGTAGATAGTAGGGAAGTATGGGGATTGGAACGCAGGGACAATGTAATGTAATGTAAAGGGAGAGACAGGATGGGAGAGAGCATGTGTTGAATTGGAGCTAGTTTGGCTCCTGTGTTTCTAATGTTTATGCTTCTATCATTGAAGTATGTTTTTTTAGATATGTCAATATTTAGTTGTTTTGGTGAATGTATGTCAATCAAATCGTATTAAACCAGGCCAAATAGTTGATTTTAAAGGAATACTTCACCCATACGGAACCAGCGTTCTATCATTATAAAATAACTATTATGATATAATGAATGAGGTTTTTCTTCCATCAGTCTTCCCTTGGCCCAGCTGTCCTGTTAATCCTGACCCTTACTGTGATGTCACAAGAAGGAAACTGTAGGGTTAGACAGTGAGACCATAAAACACTCTTTCTGCCTTTGCTCAGGCTAAGATGATCCGATTTTTTATTGTTTTTTTGCACATTTATACTAAATAGGATCTCCGAGTTCAATACACCTTCATATTCCAACCGGTGAAGTAGGTCTTTAAACAGTAAATGCTTAAAGAGATACAATAAATAAGAGCTCTTTATAGCCACCTACACTATATACCACCTACACCACCTTTAAAAAGACCCTCAGAGACTGGTTAGTAGCAAGCCAGACCTGTTCTCATGCATAACTTTTTCTTCTTTTCTTCCTGATGTTGTTTTGTTTCTTTTGTCTTTTCTAACCGCCTATACTGATTGGGTGTCAGTGTAAAACTGTATTTTAGCTAGTTGTGAATTAACTGTGTAAAATTGTTTCATGTAGTTGTATATTGATGTATTGTATTATGACTTGCCTTAGGACTACGGATGCGAATTAGCATTTATGCTAACTCCGGCATATTTACATTGATGCTCTGCTGACATGTTGATTAATATGCACTGTCCTAATCAAATAAAAAACTAATAATAATAATAGCGATTAATAAAAACATTAAAAATAAAAATGATAGATAAGAAATAAATAAAAATACATAGGATAGAAATGAATAAAATTAGAATTAGAAATGATTGTAGCTTGGGTTGTCTCCTGTGTCACAAATTGTTTGTCCACCTCTTCTAGTATCATTTTACTCTTTCAATAAACGTCCATCTATAATTGTTTAGTGATTTTTATGTCAATCAAATCATATTAAACCACAAAGTTGATTTTTAAGCATCAAGTTTCAATGCTACAGAAAAAAAGACCATATTTGACCAATGGAAAAGGGCAGCAGATTCAGTCAAAGGGAGTGAGAAGACTTTGAGATTCTTTGTGTTTTATTGAAGCTCAGGGCTTGAGGCTTATGTGTGAGTGACTCATGTTTTGTCCTCTTCTCCCTCTTTATCATTTCACTTTTTCAATGTAAATGAATTTGATTTGATTCAATTTATTTCAGACATATCAAACATACAAAACAAAATGAAAAGCATGGAAATACAATAAACAAAAACTAGAAATCCCGCGGAGATTTGGAAAGTACGGGCCGCCCCCGCGCGAATCGGGAAGGAAAAAAATCACGGCCGACCCCCGCGGTCCCAGAGGCTTTACCGTAGAGCGACGCGAGCCGCGCGCGTCCGACAAACGACGAGTCGGTCGGAGTCGGGGGGGAAAGGGGCGTGGCCCGGCAAACATCGCATCGTTGAATGACGGTTTTCGCATTTGCGGCGCCCCCCGTGGGTTAACCTCGACGAGCTTAGAGGGACACGCCACCGCATGTCTTCCGCACGTATCCTGCGAGTTTCACGACGATAGGACCTACGGGCAACGAGTTATGGCCAATTTGTAATTAAGCCCCGCCCCTGCGTAAACGTTTTAGTCAATGGCGGCCATGTTTTCCAAGCTATCCTACTGATATTTTTCGCAGACGTGCGTCATAGTCCCCCGGGCCTTCGTGAGAAATTTGGTGTTGATAGAGTAAAACTGGAAAAAGTTGTGGTTAAAACCCTGTTTTTCAGTGTATGCTAATTAGCCGAAAATATTTCCAGGTTGACTTTTATGGTCCAAGAGGCTTTTTTGTAGATCACCGTAACATACACCTGTGTGAGAAATTTCAAGTCAATCGGACTTACGGTGTGCGGGGCGTGGCCTCTCAAACTTTCTTCAGTCTGGGTTTAATTATAGCGCCCCCTAGCGGAAATTACAAAAAAATTCTGAGAGGCTATATTGTAGAGCACCATGAGCTGTACATGTGCAATCAATTTCAAGTCAATCGGAGTCGGGTGACTTTTGTGGCGCCCCCTATGGGTTAATCGCGATAAGCTTCAAGGGACATGCTACTACATGACTTCTGCACATACCCAGCAAGTTTCATGATGATAGGACCTATGGTTAAGGAGTTATGGCCAATTTGTGGATAGGCCCCGCCCCTGTGGCGCCCCCTACGGGTTAATCGCGATAAGCTTCGAGGGACATGCTACCACATGACTTCTGCACTCACCCAGCAAGTTTGATGATGATAGAACCTATTGTTAAGGAGTTATAGCCAATTTGTGGATAGGCCCCGCCCCTGTGGCGCCCCCTATGGTTAAATCGCGATAAACTTAGAATGACATACTACTACATGACTTCTGCACATACCCAGCAAGTTTGATGATGATAGGACCTACGGTTAAGGAGTTATGGCCATCGTGTTATTAAGCCCCGCCCATTGGTGGCGCCCCCTATGGGTTGATCTCGAAAAGCTTCGATGGACATGCAACCACATGACTTCTGCACATACCCAGCAAGTTTGATGATGATAGGACCTACGGTTAAGGAGTTATGGCCAACGTGTTATGAAGCCCCGCCCATTTGTTGCGCCCCCTTTGGGTTAATCTCGATATGCTTCTATGGACATGCTACCACATGACTTCTGCACATACCCAGCAAGTTTCATGATGATAGGACCTATGGTTAAGGAGTTATGGCCAACGTGTTATTATGCCCCGCCCCTGCGTAAACGTTTTGGTCAATGGCGGCCATGTTTTTCAAGTTGTCCTACTAATCTTTTACGGGTATGTTTATTGTAGTCCCCCGGGGCTTCACAAGAAATTTGGTGTTGATACAGTCAAATGTCAGAAAGTTCTGGATAACACCCTGTTTTTCACTTTATGCTAATTAGCGGGAAATATTCCCTGAAGAATTTTTATGGTCCCAGAGGCTTTTTTGTAGAGCACCCTAACATACACCTGTGTGAGAAATTTCAAGTCAATCGGAGTTACGGCGTGCGGGGCGTGGCCTCTCAAAGTTCTTTCAGTCGGGACTTCATTACAGCGCCCCCTAGCGGAATTCGGAAAAACTGTATAATAGCACACCCCGGGGGGTGGGGACGCACGTTGTGTGAAATTTTGGCGTGTCTGCGTGTAACGGTGTGTGAGGAGAAGCAGCTAGAAAATGTGAGGCAGAATAAGAAGAAGTCAGAAGTCAGAAGTCAGAAGAAGTCAGAAGAATAAGTATGGTGGAGAGTAATAATTACGGATCCCCAGTTACACTGGGGACCCGTACTTAATTATGTTTTCACAAAAAAAGAAAAAAGAAAAGAAAACAAATTATCTGTATTGCTGAGACATGCCTGAAAAGGAGCAGGAAGAAGTATACACTTATTTAATCCTACCCCCTTTTCCAATTTATACAGCCGTTTACAACAGTCCTTTCGGTGTACCAAAAGGACTGAGCAAGATAAAACACGATAAGATAAAATCAAACAAGATCAACACAAGATAAGATCAAGATCAAAGTGTCATCACGCTATACTGTGTATTAAAAGCCGTCCTGAATGAATAGGTTTTTAGCCTGGATTTAAAGGTGCAGTGTGTAATATGACATCATCAAGAAAGTTCTACAAAGTTCTAGAATGCAACGCTCCCTGGGTAACCCCACCCCTTTCGAATAATAACAGAAGCTACAGTGGCCTTCAAGGACAAGAACAATTCTAAATTTTAAACAATGCACCTGATGACATTCCAACTATGACACTTTCAAGATGGCGGCACTAGGCCTTGGTCCAAAATATGCAGACATATGGACATGTATGAGACCCTTTCTAAGGGAAAAAAAATTATTCTAAAAATGTTTTTCAGCTATTATGCACTAAATTAAATGTACTTATGGATATTCTAATTACTTTCTACAAAATCTGCTAGGAAATAAAATTCTACACACTGCAGGTTTAAAGAGGCCCAGGTCAGAAATTTAGACGCATGTCAGTGGGGAGCTTATTCCAGAGCCTGTAGCAATGTACATCAATTTATAATAGTTTTGGGAAATGTATGTCAAATCGGATTAAACCAGATCACACAGTTAAGATATTTAGGCATACATATGTTTGCAGATAGATTTTATAAAGGTTTTAAGGTGTAGCACTTCAACATTCTTTAGGGGACTGTCTTCCAAGACTTTATTGTTTCCGTTTTAACCTGTAATTTTAAATTTTTATTTATTTTTATTCTTTTTAAATGTTTTAATTATTTTATGTTTTATTTATATTCATGTTTCTCATTCGCTTTTTTTTTTTTTTTTAATGTGTGCTCTTTTCTTGATGTATTTTGTTTTTGCATCTGTAAAGCACCTTGAATGGCCTTGTGTCCGAAATGTGCTTTAGAAATAAACTTGCCTTGCCTTGCCTTGTCTTCCACCTTTAGTTCAGTGGACTTGATGCTATTCTGGGGTGAAGTTGCAATATTGTTATATTTTTCATTTAGTTTGTTTTGCTTGACACTGTGTTAAAGCAAAGTGAACACTGTCAAACAAATGTCTCGCTGTCGATGTGGCAGTGCGTCTATTTGACAAAAATTGAGGTCAAGACCTTAATTTTTTTTCATTTCATTTTTTATTTTATTTCAGACATATCAAAAACAATACAAAACTAAATGAAAAGCACAAAAATACAACAAACAAAATTTATGTTTAAAAAACAAATTATCTGTATTGATGTGACATGCCCGAAAAGGAGCAGGAAGAAGTATACACTTATTTAATCCTACCTTCCTTTAACAAATTTTTCCGGTTTGCTAGAATTTTTAACGTAAACAAACAAAATGCTAAATTGCTATTGGTGGATATTCCCAAGACCAAATAAAGAAGTCAAAACAAACTTAGAATTAAAAGCAAAAAAATAAAAAATTGAATATTGTTGTACTTAGAATTTCAATGTTTATATTTTTATATTTTTATTTTTATTTTTTTACATTTTAATTTTAATTTTTTTACTATGGAAAAGGGGTAGGATTAAATAAGTGTATACTTCTTCCTGCTCCTTTTCGGGCATGTCACATCAATACAAATAATTTTCTTTCTTTTTTTTTTCTTTTTGTGAAGTCTTTTAAACATAAATTTTGTTTATTGTATTTTTGTGCTTTTCATTTAGTTTTGTATTGTTTTTGATATGTCTGAAATAAAATAAAAAATAAAAATAAAATAAAATGAAATGTTTAATTTTCCATTTTTTCCTGTCATGTCAGCAGGCTATATATCCACCAGACTCCCATCGACGAATCAGAGGCCAGCAAAATCTGCCCCGACGACCAACACCCCAAATCAACCACCACTGACCCACCAGCATTAGACTCCAACTCTCCCATCCAATCATCCACTAACGGCAGCAGCAGCAGCAGTGACACAACCCCGCAAAAAACTAAGAGACCGGTCTGGATTTTTCTTCAATCTTCAATCTCTACATTATTTATTGAAAAAAAATGCTCTAAATGACAATATTTTTATTAAAGGTCACATATTATGCTAAATGCACTTTTTAAATGTGTTCTAACATATCCATGGGTCCACGGTGTGCCTAGAGACTGCCAAAATATTTTAAAAAATAACAATCTCTCCTTTTCTCACTCTCCCCCTTTCTGAAACCCCCACCCCTCCCCCCCAATATACTCCAGTCAGAATTCTCCTCTTTTCTGACCTCAAAAACTGGAAAGCCAGAAGCTTCCACTGTGCAGCCCACACCCCTATTTCTTATTGGTCCACGGCCCTGACAGACAGAGGGCGAGG
The DNA here is from genome assembly GCF_949987685.1 of Ammodytes marinus. NCBI lineage: Eukaryota > Metazoa > Chordata > Actinopteri > Uranoscopiformes > Ammodytidae > Ammodytes > Ammodytes marinus. Next base: position 3,972,702 of record NC_137220.1, read on the forward strand.
CGTATCTGGCTTCGCTTCCGGACAGGGGGCGGGGGGAGCTCAAAGATTGGATTGTATATTTACGAGGGGAGCTGCAGCTCTTTTTTTTTAAAATAGGCCATTGTGAGATTAGCTGAACATCAGCATAGTACAATAAATTATCTGAAAGTTTTTTTCAGCAAACAATTAAAGAAAAACTTATTAGGGACCACTAAGACCATATAATATGGTGTATAATAGAACCGAAAAGTGTATAATATGGGAGCTTTAATGGAATTTGATAGAGATGTTTGTTGATATACTGTTAATAATAAAATCTAAATGTTTCATTCTACTCAAACATTATTAGCCTCTAAAGACTCTAAAGAGTAAAACAAGAGACACTGAATATTTGGAGCGGTCTCTTCATTTTTTTTTTTTTTTACAGAGCGGTGATATCCCCAAAATGGCGGACCCTTCCCCGGACGACAAGCAGTTCCTTTTCACCGGGAATGATTTCCGTAACAGCGGAGTGGGGCAGGCGGACTGGGCCGCGAAGAAGATGGTGTGGATCCCGTCGGAGAGGGAGGGCTTTGAGCAGGCCAGCGTCAAGGAGACCAATGGGGACGAGGTAATCAAGGAATACACACGGATGATGATGTGTGTGTGTGTGTGTGTGTGCGTGTGTGTGTGTGTGTGTGTGTGTGTCTGTCTGTCTGTCTGTCGGTGTGGGTGTCTTTGTCTGTGTGGGTGTCTGTGTGTGTGTGTGTGTGTGTGTGTGTGTGTGTGTGTGTGTGTGTGTGTGTGTGTGTGTGTGTGTGTGTGTGTGTGTGTGTGTGTGTGTGATGTTAGCAGAGGATGGTCACACTGTAGTAGTTGGTCTTAACTTTTTTTTAAATTGTTTTGCTTTGAATTTTCACTTTTTTTTAATGATTTTATTGAAAAAGTACGTTACGTTATCAAATGAGCTTAATTACAGTTAATTAGTTTTTCTCCTGAACAGCTGACTTCACCTTTAACGTAGAGATGCAGATTTTTATTTTATTTATGTAACCTTTATTTTACCATGCAGGCAAGAATTGCTTGAGATCAAATTACCTCTTTTTCGAACAAGGCCTCGCCAAAATGGCAGCAGTAAAATATAATAAAGTACAAGACTGTGGGGCGACTGTGGCTCAGGTGGTAGAGCGGGTCGGCCGATGATCAAAAGGTTGGAGGTTCGATCCCCGCCCTGCCACCTGTGTCAAGGTCGTTGTGTCCTTGGGCAAGACACTTCACCCACCTTTCCTCGAGTCAATGTCGATAGTTTGCCTGCTGCTATCGGTGTATGAATGTGTGTGTGAATGGTAACGTGGGAAAGGAGAACAGGTCTCCCTTGCAAAAGAGTCTTCGTTCTCAATGGGATTTACCTGTATAAATAAAGGTTAAAAAAAAAAAAAAAAAAAAAAAAAGACAAAAAAGACAAACATTAAAAGAAAGCACAGACATGAGAAAAAGAGACAAATACTGAGGGTGAAGTGGAAGGAGGAAGAGTTGGATACACACTAAATGATGATAAAATACTATGCACTGAAACATTTACACACTCCAAAATTTGCCATAAAAAGAATAGATTCAAGATTTTTTTTTATTAACCTTTATTTAAACAGGTAAATCCCATTGAGACCGGAGACTCTTTTACAAGGGAGACCTGTTTTCCTTTCCCACGTTACCATTCATACACACATAGCAGGCTAACTATCGACATTCACACGAGGCAAGGTGGGTGAAGTGTCTTGCCCATGGACACAACAACCATGACACAGGTGGCAGGGCGGGGGATCGAACCTCCAACCCTTTGATCATCAGCCGACCCGCTCTACCACCTGAGCCACAGTCGCCCCTGATATTTAGATTCAAGAGCAAAATTTGGATTATTAGTATTGTAACTTTTTCCATGCTGCATTTATTAGGTTTGTAATTGAAGTTATTAAAAACGTATAGTCATAAAAAACAACACAGCGTCAACTTAAAGGTGAAGTAAGCGGTTTATTTATGTTAATAGAAGTGTAAAATCGCTCTTTATTCATACAGTGATCACTTACATAATGTGCGCGTTTCATAAAGCCGATCCCTCAGTCAGCTGCTCTGCATGTAATCGGCAAATAAACTTATTGTAGTATCCCGAAATTTTTATCCAATCAGAAGAGGGAACGCTACAAACCGACACTCGTCTCACTCATATATACTATATACACTCCATGGTCTCACTGCCGGTGCACGCCAGAGCAACAGATGGGTGAATGTGTATGCGCCTACAATGGCGGAGCAGGTAAAAATCCTTCCCAATGTCTGTTTTGATGTTTTTTTTTTATCATGTTTTATCACACTTATGGATCTGAGATGATGCTAGATAACTCGCTGCTTTAACATGCATTAATGTGGTGACGTAGGGACGAGCGAGGGGACCGCTAACTGCAGTAACTGACAGGCAAGTTAGCTAAAAGAACCATTCCGCTTACAGCACCTTTAATAAGCGTTTTTAATTGTTCTGCTGCAGTTGGTGGTGGAGCTTGCTAACGGACAGAAAGCGACGGTGAACAAAGACGACATCCAGAAGATGAATCCTCCAAAGTTCAGTAAGGTGGAGGACATGGCGGCGCTCACCTTCCTCAAC
>NC_137220.1:3977815-3980315 GCF_949987685.1 Ammodytes marinus
ATCACTATTTTAACGCAATAATGTACATGATTTTACTGTTATTTTTTATATGTTAAAGACCTACTTCACCAGTGGGAATATGAAGGTGTATTAAACTCTGAGATCCTATGTGGTATGAATCTGTTCATCCTATCCTGAGAAAAGGCAGAAGGAGTGCTTTATGGTCTCACTGTCTAACCCTACATTTTACCCAGTAGTGCCATCACAACTGGGCAAATGTAGGGTTAGGATTATCAGGACAGCTGGACCAAGGGAAGACTGAGGGAAGAAAAACCTCATTCATTATATTATAATAGTGATTTTATAATGATAGAACGTCGGTTCCGTATGGGTGAAGTATTCCTTTAATGATAGAACGCCGGTTCCGTATGGGTGAAGTATTCCTTTAAGGATATTTTGATTGGAATACTTTTGTGCTTCTCCTTAAATAACACCTTGAATGCAGGACTTCCAAATATCAGGAAATTAATTGATGTTGTTTTTGCAAGTCTAACAGTTTGAGAGATGTACAAAGTGTATGTTTGGCTTTGAGTTTAAGTTTATGTTGGTTAAATATGACGATGTTACCAGATGGTTCATATCAAGGGTTTATTCATAATAAGTAGCTATTTCATTTTTATTTTTTTATTTTTTTTATTAAGTGAAAAAACAATGAAATACATGATAATAATAATATGCAGTCAATACCAAAGTTATTCATACCCCTGGCAAATTTTTGACTTAAAGTTACTTTTATGAAACCAGCTTGTTCTTGATTGGAAATGCCACAGGCTTCTCCCAGGAGAGAATAAGACGATGTTCAGGAGGCGTCATTGTGAAAAAATAAAAAATAAAAATCCAGCTTTTATTAACATTTGAACAAAAATTGGCATGAATAATTTAAGTTTTGACTGTGTATATATATATTTTTAATTCCCTTGTAGGCAAGGCAAGGCAAGGCAAGTTTATTTATATAGCACAATTCAGACACAAGGCCACTCAAAGTGCTTTACAGGGGCAAGATTAGAATACATAAAACACATTATAAAACATTTAAAAGCGAATAAAAGAAGCAAAATAAAAAAAATGAAAACTCGATTTAAAAACATTTAAAAGCAAATAAAAGAAGCAAATAAAATGAAAATTGCAGGTTAAAATGGAAACAAAAAAGTCTTCAGACATACTTTGGTCAGATCTGTGTTGTGGTAATTGGTAAACCCTAAGTATTTAATTTGTATTTAAATATTTTTTTTTAATTCAGTGACAAAACAGTGAAATAACATGACAATAATGATAATTTAAACCATTATTTTTTTCCCTGACAGACGTACTCAGGTCTGTTCTGCGTGGTGGTGAACCCGTATAAAATGCTTCCAATCTACTCTGAGAAGATAATTGAGATGTACAAGGGCAAGAAAAGGCACGAGGTCCCTCCACACATCTACTCCATCACAGACAACGCTTACAGGAACATGATGCAAGGTAAAGCCTCACCCTCCCTGCGTTCCAATCCCCATACTTCCCTACTATTTAGTATGCCAAAAAAAAAAGATTTAGGATGTCCCAATACATGCACGTCAATTGTAGCATGCTGAAAATACAAAAATGCCCCCACGAACTCCAATAGCATTTTGGAGTATTCGTCTTTATTTTAGACATTTCTCAACATAATGAAATGTCGAGAAAACTGTCTGTGGCCCTAAAACTCTTCTGTACTTTAGTATGTAGTGTAGTAAAAAGAAAAAGTATGTGATTTGGAACGCAGGGTTATTTATACTTCTGTGGCTCTGCGTTCTCTGCGTTCTCAGCTGGGTAGCGCGGACATCGAACGTTCTCATGGACCGTTGATAGTAGTTTCGCCCGCGTGGCAGATTGCACGCCTTAGTTTGATGAAATCCGTTGCTAAACAAATAAAAAACCGGAAGATTTTGAGTTTGATGATAATGAGGAAGAGCTCCTGTGCTGTTGAAATCCCTCCTTGTTGCTCTGATGTCTAATCAAAACCTCTGTGGCGTCTGCGGCATCCGGCGCGTAGTCACATGTTTCAGTTGGTGCGCGACGCGGCTCTATAAAATAACACTATACCTTAAATTGATCTGTTTCAATTTATATAGTGAAACAGTATAGTGCGTAGCTTTTTCATATAAATGCATGTCGGGTTACATTCAAGCCATCGCCAAACGATTTGACACAGAGTTGATTAAACCGAATATCAGCTCCTACAAAACTATCTCTGTATTTCTCGGTATGGCAGCGTTTACAAACTGGTGTCGCGCCCCCAAACCCCCTCCCCCACCCCTCCCCCCTCCCTGACACTGGTGCAGGAGCTCAGAAAAAATCCCAAAAAAGGGCCCGAGAAAAATGTTTCAGATGCACGGACAGTGTTGTTTTTAATTACTCAGAATTCCTCATGGTCGGGGGGGGGGGGGAGAGGCGACAAAATGTATGCAATACTACGCAGCCATGGCATAGCATCAACAACTGAAACATTTCTTGGGATGTTTCTGAGCTCCTGCACTAG
>NC_137220.1:3985315-3992815 GCF_949987685.1 Ammodytes marinus
TAAATCACAAACCGAGACCATCAGTGCAAAGAATGCTATTTTTATATAGTTTTTCTTAATGCCTTTGTCATGGGTATACGCTCACCCAGGAACAACAGCGGGCGTAGTAAAAACACTACCAGTCCAAAGGGGGCGCTAGAATGAACACAAAATCAAAGTTCCTCGTAGCACCTTTAAATAACAATCAACAGGTTTTGAAGTGATGTATGATTTAATTTGTTGTCTCTTTTTGCTCACAGGGAAAGTTCATCAAGCTGAACTTCGACGTGACCGGCTACATTGTTGGCGCTGTTATCGACACCTGTATCCTATTTCATTAGTTAGTTAAAGGTGGAGTCAGTGATTCTGGAGAACGCTTGTTGTCAAAATCCCTTTTGGTCAAATTCTGTGAATATTTCCTCACGATCCGCTACCTGTCTGTACTGTGTGTGAGCTGGAAAAAAATGCTGGTGTTAATACACAGCCTAGACTCTGTAAACTGGTATGTAAACAAAGGGTATGTTAAAAAAGTTTGCTAGCAACCTACAGGTTTACAGAGCCTATGCTGTGTATTAACACTGGAATTTTTTTCCAAGTCACACATAGTAGGCCTACTGACAGGTAGCGGATTGTGAGGAGATATTCATTGATTTTGACAAAAAGAGATTTTGATAACCATAATTCTCCAGAATAACTGACTCCACCTTTACATTATGAACATACGAAATGCATCTCAAAATAATATGCCAAGTTCCATACAGCTTGACATAATAAGAACATACAGTACATAGGCTACATAACATACCTTAGTTATCTGCTTAACCCTTGTTGACTCGATCAGACCTGCTTGAGAAGTCTCGCTGCATTCGCCAGGCCTCCACTGAGAGAGCTTTCCATATCTTCTACTACATGGTGGCAGGAGCTAATGACAAGATGAGGGGTGAGACACTACAACACTAATAGTTCACTTACTGTAAAATATAATGGACTGAATATATGATATATATTGTGTTAGTTGCATTGTCTGGAATCAGGTTAAAATTCATATAGAAACATTTAAATATTTCTGAAACAGTCTTAATTCTTCTTCTGATGATCATGAATTACATGTAACAGAAAACTAGACCATCAGTGCAAAAGAATGATATTTTTATATAGTTTTATTAATTATTATTAATGCCTTTACTCTGGTCTGAATCCCCTCCATAATAATAATAAAAAATTTAAATTCAACCAATAATTTGTTTGTGGATCAAATACCTATTAAACTAATGTCAAGTATCGTTGAGATGTTGACTGCGTGTGTGTGTGTGTGTGTGTGTGTGTGTGTGTGTGTCTGTCCGTCTGTGCGTCTGTCTGTCTGTCTGTCTGTCTGTCTCTCTGTCTCTCTATCTGTCTGTCTGTCTGTCTGTCTGTCTGTCTCTCTGTCTGTCTCTCTCTATCTATCTATCTATCTATCTATCTATCTATCTATCTATCTATCTATCTATCTATCTATCTATCTATCTATCTATCTATCTATCTATCTATCTATCTATCTATCTATCTATCTATCTATCTATCTATCTATCTATCTATCTATCTATCTATCTATCTATCTATCTATCTATCTATCTATCTATCTATCTATCTATCTGTCTGTCTGTCTGTCTGTCTGTCTGTCTGTCTGCCTGCCTGCCTGCCTGTCTGTGTCTGTCTCTCTCTCTCTCTCTCTCTCTCTCTCTCTCTGTAGAGGAGCTCCTTCTTGAGGACTTCAGTTGCTACCGGTTCCTGATAGAAGGCCACGTGGAGATCCCCGGCCAGGAGGACAACGAGATGTTTGAAGAAGTTCTGGAAGCCATGGAGGTGTTAGGATTCAACGAAGAGGAGCGACTAGGTACTAACTAACTTTTATTTTTTTTTCAACAAACGATTTTTATTACATTTTCTTTTCGATACAAACACACAAACAATTATAACCCCAACCCAACCCACACCCCAAACAATCCTTGGGCAAATGGAAATGATAAAAACAAAACAAAAAAAAAAAATACATCAAAAATAAGAACAGTAAGACAAAGCATATGTGCACAACAGTCATACAAAACCCAAAACGACTGTGGCTCAGTTGGTAGAGCGGGTCGGCCGATGATCAAAGGGTTGGAGGTTCGATCCCCCGCCCTGCCACCTGTGTCATAGTTGTTGTGTCCTTGGGCAAGACACTTCACCCACCTTGCCTCGTGTGAATGTCGATAGTTAGCCTGCTGCTATCGGTGTATGAATGTGTGTGTGAATGGTAACGTGGGAAAGGAAAACAGGTCTCCCTTGTAAAAGAGTCTTCGGTCTCAATGGGATTTACCTGTATAAATAAAAGGTTAAAAAATAAATAGCTCAGTCACACAACAGACAGGGCTACCACTTAGCCATCAGGGAGTGACTTAAGCCCGGTACTAACTAACTTTGACTATCAAACTAAGAGCATTTTTCAACACGCAAACTAAATAAAGTACATTTATTGTGGCAAGTAATTGGATTTTTTTCAAGCGCTGGTCAATTTGAGATTGTTGTCTGTTTTGCTTCCATAACATGTCTTCTTTCATACCAGCATAAACGTCTAGCATTTAATTAAACTGCCATTATCTCAACATTAGCTCTTTTCAATACTCTGCACCAAAAATCTCAACTTCTAAAGCACCAACATCAACTTAACTTTCAAACAAGATTCTCAGCACTATTCTGAAGGTTGTTACAGAAGGATTTGTTCAAATTTTGTTAATTGTCTGATTTATAAACTCTATTATTTGTATGAAATGAATTATTATTAATCTCTCTCACTTCAGGGATGTTGAAGGTCGTGTCCACTGTGCTTCAGCTCGGTAACATTACGATTGAGAAGGAGAGAAACAGTGAACAGGCCTGTCTGCCCGACAACACAGGTAAACATTACAATGAATATACTACACTGGCTTAGGTTGCATTCCGAATCGCATACTTTCTACTATATAGTATGTAGAAAAAAGATTTAGGATGTCCCGATTCTTGTGGCCAGATTTAGGATGGTTAGAAGTACCCGGATGTCCTACTTCATGCGGCCAAGATTGTTAGTGTTGAAAAGTGCATCTTATTTGGGCGATTCTGACCCACAATCCAGTGCGCACGTGAAGTGACGTCACATCGACGAAGCCTCCATATGAAAACAAACGGGGATGCGACGGATATAAAAGCAAGAGGCAAGATCAAGGCGCAATGTTATGATGAAATAAGAGAGAAAAGTATGTCCCAATAGTATGCCTACTGCATCCTAACTAGATGTAGTATGTAGAATAGAAAAAAGAAAGAGTATGCGATTCGGAACGCAACCTTAGTTAGACATTTAAAGGTGTAGTCAGTGATTCTGGAGAACGCTTGTTGTCAAAATCAGTGAATATCTCCTCATGATCCGCTACCTGTTCGTACTATGTCTGAGCTGAAAAAATAGTGTTAATACACAGCCTAGACTCTTTTTCTTCAATCTTCCTCTCTACATTACTTATTGAAACTGCTCTTAATGACAAAAAATGTATTGGAATTTGGTAGAAATGTTGTCAGTAGTTTATATTATGAAACCAAAATGTTCATTCTACTCAAACATATGTCTATAAATAGTAAAACGAGAGACAGTGAGCATTTGGAGTGGTCTCTTAATGTTGAGCTGTACACCGACAACTGTCAATGTTAGTAAATTAACTTGTAAACCTATCTGACATTTTTCCCCCGTCTCATTTTTTACCCACAATCCTCAGTGGCGCAGAAGGTGTGTCACCTGCAGGGAATCAACGTGACAGACTTCACCAGAGCGATCCTCACACCGCGGATCAAAGTGGGCCGAGAGGTGGTGCAGAAGGCCCAGACCAAACAGCAGGTAAGGGCTAAACATAACATTCCCTGCGTTCCAAATCACATACTCTTTCTTTTTACTACACTACATACTAAAGTACAGAAGAGTTTTAGGGCCATAGGACAGAAAAATAAATCAGATAAGGAAGATTTTTTTTTTCATTATGTCGAGAAATGTCAAGAATAAAGAGGAATATTCCGAAATGCTATTGGAGTTAGTTGGGGAATTTATGTATTTTCAGCATGCTACAATTGACATGCATGTATTGGGACATCCTAAATATTTTTCTGGTGTACTAAACAGTAGGGAAGTCTGGGGATTGGAACGCAGGGATTATTTGCACTATGGGATACAGTCCAGGAAAAGTAGAGAGAAAATCAGTATGGAAGACTTTAAGGGCAATGTATTACGATTTATTTAAATGTTTATTTAAATTATTATTTAATTATTTGTTCACTACAAGCAAAAAGTCAAAAAATCTAGAAAAAAAGTTGAAATGTCAAGAATAAAGTCTATATGGGGGCGCCCTTAGCTCAGTTGGTAGGGCGTCCCCCCCCCCATGGGCCTCGGCCAGCAGCGGACCCTGGTTTGATTCCAGCCCGCGGTCGTTCTCTGCATGTCACTCCCCTCTCTGCCCCATTTCAACTCTGTCTCTACACTATCAATAAAGCATAAAAATGGCCACAAAAAATCTTAAAATTTTTTAAATAATAATAATACGACCGGGCCATTCTTGTGAACGCAATATCTCATGAACACTTTGAGGGAATTTCTTCAAACTTTTCACAAACGTCTGCTCTAATTCAAGGATGAACTGAATAGATTATGGAGGTGGGGGGGGGGAGGGGGGGAAACAGTGATTATTGCAAAATGAGAAATGTATAAAAATGTAATAATTGAAAAAATTAAAAATTAAATTATCTCTCTGTCTCTCTCTTTCTGTCTCCCTCTCTCTCTCCCCCTCCTTCTCTCTCTCTCTCCCTCCCTCTCTCTCTCCCTCTCCCTCCCTCCCTCCCTCTCCCTCTCCCTCTCCCTCTCCCCCCTCCCTCTTCCTCTCTCTCTCCCTCTCTCCCTCCCCCTCCCTCTCTCTCTCTCCTTCTCCCTCCCTCCCTCTCTCCCCCTCCCTCTCTCTCTCTCTCTCCCCCTCCCTCTCCCTCTCTCCCTCTCCCTCTCCCTCTCCCTCTCCCTCTCCCTCTCCCTCTCCCTCTCCCTCTCCCTCTCCCTCTCCCTCTCTCTCTCCTTCTCTCCCTCCCCCTCCCTCTCTCTCCCTCTCCCTCTCCCTCTCTCTCTCCCTCCCTCTCTCCCTCCCTCCCTCTCTCCCTCTCTCCCCCCCTCTCCCCCCTCCCTCCCTCCCTCCCTCTCTCCCAGGCTGACTTTGCGATCGAGGCCCTGGCTAAGGCGATGTACGAGCGTTTGTTCCGGTGGATTCTGATTCGAGTCAACAAGACTCTGGACAAGAGCAAGAAGCAATCCTCCTCTTTCCTCGGCATCCTCGACATCGCCGGGTTTGAGATCTTCGAGGTAAATATTTTCTCTACATATGAAATCTATTGCAGCATGTCCGTCCTGGGAGAGGGATCCCTTACTCTGTCGACTCTCCCTGAGATTTCTCAATTTTTTAATCCCGTTAAGGGCTTTTACTGGGAGTTTTTTCTCAGCCGAGCTAAGGGTGTAAGGGCAGATAGATAGATAGATAGATAGATAGATAGATAGATAGATAGATAGATAGATAGATAGATAGATAGATAGATAGATAGATAGATAGATAGATAGATAGATAGATAGATAGATAAGGGCAGAGGGTGTCGTACTGTATGGAATGTAAAGCCCACCGAGGCAAATGTCTATTTGTGATATTGGGCTAAACAAATAAAACTGATTTGATTTGATTTGAATATTCACTGAAATATTTAATTTACTTCTAAGGCGAGACACTGCCAGCAAAAATATTGTTTTTTCAAGCACTGGCCAATTTCTTTCTAGAGATTATTGTCTATTTAGCTTACATAACATGTCTTCTTTTATACTAGTATAAATCAAAGATCCAAAATGTTGCTAGTTGCAAGTTTGTCAAAAAAAAAACAGTAAAGGGTCCCAGACTTAAAGATAGATAGATAGATAGACTGACAGACAGACAGACAGACAGACAGACAGACAGACAGACAGACAGACAGACAGACAGACAGACAGACAGACAGATAACCCCTCTCTCTCTCTCTCTCTCTCTCTCTCTCTGTAGGATAACTCCTTTGAGCAGCTGATAGACAGACAGACAGACAGACAGACAGACAGACAGACAGACAGACAGACAGACAGACAGACAGACAGACAGACAGACAGACAGACAGATAACCTCTCTCTCTCTCTCTGTGTCTGTAGGATAACTCCTTTGAGCAGCTGTGTATCAACTACACCAACGAGCGGCTGCAGCAGTTGTTCAACCACACCATGTTTATCCTGGAGCAGGAGGAGTACAAGAGAGAGGGCATCGTCTGGGCCTTCATCGACTTTGGTCTGGACCTGCAGCCCTGCATCGAACTCATAGAGGACAAGGTACTCATACTAAAAGCCCTACTAACGCCCTACTCATACTAAAACCCTACTAACGTCCTACTCATACTGAAAGCCCTACTAACGTCCTACTCATACTGAAAGCCCTACTAACGCCCTACTCATACTAAAAGCCCTACTAACGCCCTACTCATACTAAAACCCTACTAACTACTCATACTAAAACCCTACTAACGTCCTACTCATACTGAAAGCCCTACTAACGTCCTACTCATATTAAAAGCCCTACTAACGTCCTACTCATACTAAAACCCTACTAACGTCCTACTCATACTAAAACCCTACTAACGTCCTACTCATACTAACGTAATACAAAAAGCCCTACTAACGTCCTACTCATACTAAAACCCTACTAACGTCCTACTCATACTAACATCATAATAAAACCCTACTAACGTCCTACTCGTACTAAAAGCCCTACTAACGTCCTACTCATACTAAAACCCTACTAACATCCTACACAATCGATTGTTAAGTAGAGAGTATGTAGTATGTTGAGTATGTAGGAGGGAGGACGTTAGTAGGGCTTTATGGTTAAGTAGACAGTATGTAGTATATACATGTTGAGTATGTAGGAGGGAGGACGTTAGTAGGAGCAGGAGGAGTATAAGGGTTAGGGTTAGGGAGGGCATCGTCTGGGCCTTCATAGACTTTGGTCTGGACCTGCAGCCCTGCATCGAACTCATAGAGGACAAGGTGACTGGCAGATACACACTTCATTATATTCAGTTAAATTCAATTCAATAAAAAAAAATTTTGTTATTGTCGACCACCTAGTAGTCTTGCACTGCCAGACCAACAGCTAGTAGTAGTATGGTCGATGTGACGTCACTTCCAGTACCACTGGATATAATAGTGGGTCAGAAACGCCCAAATAGCATGCGGTTTTCAACACTAAAAATTTCAGCCGGATCTAGTAGGCATCTGGGTATTTTTAAATCTGACCACAAGAATCAGGACATCCTAAATCTTTTTTCTACTGTACTAAATAGTAGAAAGTAAGGGGATTGTAACACAGCCTCTATATGTGTGTGTATTTCTATTCATTCACTTTTCTAATGTGTATTATGTATTATAATCTTGCCCCTGTAAAG
>NC_137220.1:3997815-4007815 GCF_949987685.1 Ammodytes marinus
AAACCGTCTCACTCATGGTCTCACTGCCGGTGCACGCCAGAGCGACAGATGGGTGAATGTTTATGCGCCTACAATGGCGGAGCAGGTAAAAATCCTTCCCAATGTCTGTTTTGGTGGTTTTTATCACACTTACTTATCTGAGATGATGCTAGAGATAACTCGCTGCTTGAAGACCGCAGTGCATTAATGTGGTGACGTAGGGACGAGCGAGGGGACTGCTGACTGTAGTAACTGACAGGAAGTTAGCTAAAAGAACCATTCCGCTAACAACACCTTTTAAGCGTTTTGTTTTACACGTTAGCGGTTTTTTTTCGTAATTTTTTTTTACACTGTAGCGTTTTTTTTTAGTTTTTTCTCTCAAATTTTGGATTTTTTTTGCATTTTTTTTCACACCTTAGCGTTTTTTTTTTGTGTTTCTATACACACTTAAGCGTTTTTTTTCACACTTTACCAGTTAACCCTGTTGTTTCCCTGTAGTCTGGTAAGATGGACTCTAACCTGGACAGAAGTTACTCACTAGAGCTTTAAATTAACCCCCTGTTGTTTCCCTGTAGTCTGGTAAGATGGACTCTAACCTGGACAGAAGCTACACACTAGAGCTTTATATTAACCCTGTTGTTTCCCTGTAGTCTGGTAAGATGGACTCCAACCTGGTGCTGGAGCAGCTGCGGTGTAACGGAGTGCTGGAGGGGATCAGGATCTGCAGACAGGGATTCCCGAACCGCATCGTCTTCCAGGAGTTCAGACAGAGGTGAGGACGGTTTAGCATTTAATTCAATCAATCAAGCTTTATTTCCTAACCTTTATTCATACAGGTAAATCCCATTGAGACCGAAGACTCTTTTACAAGGGAGACCTGTTTTCCTTTCCCACGTTACCATTCCCACACACATTCATACACCGATAGCAGCAGGCTGACTATCGACATTCACACGAGGCAAGGTGGGTAAAGTGTCTTGCCCAAGGACACAACAACTATGACACATGGTGGCAGGGCGGGGATCGAACCTCCAACCCTTTGATCATCAGCCGACCCGCTCTACCAACTGAGCCACAGTCGCCCCAAAAATTACACTGAACAAAAATATGAACCATCTCTCTCAAATATTATTCACAAATCTGACAGATGGTTCTTTTGTGTATCTAGAAAAAGTTTTAGGTTTTTGAGTTAAAGGTGCAGTGTGTAATATGACATCATCAAGAAAGTTCTAGAAAGTTCTAGAATGCAACGCTCCCTGGGTAACCCCACCCCTTTCGAATAATAACAGAAGCTACAGTGGCCTTCAAGGACAAGAACAATTCTAAATTTCAAACAATGCACCTGATGACATTCCAACTATGACACTTTCAAGATGGCGGCACTAGGCCTTGGTCCAAAATATGCAGAAATATTGACATATATGAGACCCTTTCTAAGGGGAAAAAAAATTATTAAAAAAAATGTTTTCAGCTATTATGCACTAAATTAAATGTACTTATGGATATTATAATTACTTTCTACAAAATCTGCTAGGAAATAAAACCCACAATTATACACACTGCAGGTTTAAGAGCATGAAAAATGGGAACAAAAACAAAAGTGTTGCGTTTATGTTTATTGTTCAGTGTAAATAGTGATTTTCACGCACAGCGACGGCCACACAAAGTGGCAACTAATAAAAAAGAATAATAAAGAAATAATTTCAATGTTGTAGTTCATCGCAGTGACAGTACAAACACCAAACCTTTAAAAAAATAAGATGATCATCCATGTCTGAGACTATTTTTTTTTAACTTACAAATTCATACCTTGAGTTAATATATATATATTTTTTAATTAAATAGAGTTTGATTAGCAGTAAACTGTTTTTCTTGGTTTGTAGATATGAGATTCTTGCCGCCAGCGCCATCCCCAAGGGCTTCATGGACGGGAAGCAGGCCTGCAGTCTGATGGTGAGTCTTAACCTGCAGTGTGTAGAATTTTGGGTTTTATTTCCTAGCAGATTTTGTAGGAAGTAATTATAATATCCATAAGTACATTTAATTTAGTGCATAATAGCTGAAATTTTTTTTTTAATTTTTTTTTTTCCCTTAGAAAGGGTCTCATATATGTCCATATCTCTGCATATTTTGGACCAAGGCCTAGTGCCGCCATCTTGAAAGTGTCATAGTTGGAATGTCATCAGGTGCATTGTTTAAAATTTAGAATTGTCCTTGTCCTTGAAGGCCACTGTAGCTTCTGTTATTATTCGAAAGGGTTGGGGTTACCCAGGGAGCGTTGCATTCTAGAACTTTGTAGAACTTTCTTGATGATGTCATATTACACACTGCACCTTTAAGCTGCGTTCCACATCTCATACTCTTTCTTCTTTCTATTCTACATACTACGTTTGACCATAAAAAGTATAGTTAGGATGCAGTACGCTACAATTGGGACATACTTTTACTTATTTATTTCATCGTAACATTGCCAGTTGTTTTCACATGGAGGCTCCGTCGATGTGATGTCACTTCCGGTGCGCACTGGATTGTGGGTCAGAATCGCCCAAATAGGATGCTGATTTCAACACTAACAATCTTGGCCGCATGAAGTAGGACATCCGGGTACTTCTAACCATCCTAAATCTGGCCACAAGAATCGGGACATCCTAAATCTTTTTTCTACATACTATATAGTAGAAAGTATGCGATTCGGAACGCAACCTTACTTCCCAATTTAAACCCTCTCCCCCCCTCCCCCTCCCCACCCCCCCCCCCCCAGGTAAAGCACCTGGACCTGGACACTAACCTGTACCGTATCGGTCAGAGTAAGATGTTCTTCAGGACGGGCGTGTTGGCTCAGCTGGAGGAGGAGCGGGACCTCAAACTCACCGTGGTTATAATCGCCTTCCAGGGACAAGCACGGGGCTTCCTGGCACGCAAGTAAGTGTGTGTGTGTGTGTGTGTAGGTGTGTGTGTGTGTGTGTGTGTGTGTGTGTGTGTGTGTGTGTAGGTGTGTGTGTGTGTGTGTGTGTGTGTGTGTGTGTGTGTGTGTGTCTGTGTGTGTGTCTGTGTCTGTGTGCACTTGTACAACTGTTTAGGGTAAGGGTCTAGGGATTTATGCATTAGGTCAATGAAAGTACTCAAAAGTATAGCGGTACAAACTGTGTGTGTGTGTGTGTGTGTGTGTGTGTGTGTGTGTGTGTGTGTGTGTGTGTGTGTGTGTGTGTGTGTGTGTGTGTGTGTGTGTGTGTGTGTGTGTGTGTGTGTGTGTGTGTGTGTGTGTGTGTGTGTGTGTGTGTGTGTGTGTGTGTGTGTGTGTGTGTGTGCGTGCGTGCGTGTGTAGGTGTGTGTGTGTGTGTTTGTGTGTGTGTGTGTGTGCGTGCGTGTGTGTGTGTGTGTGGGTACTTGTACAACTGTTTTTGTGAGAACCAATTTTAAGGGCCTTTAAAGGGCTGTGAGGGTTAACACTACGTTTTAAGGTTCAGGTATGAATTAGGTTTATGTTAGGGTTAGTGTAAGGGTTGGGGTTAGGCATTTAGTTTAGATGGTTAGGGTTAGTGTAAGGGTTGGGGTTAGGCATTTAGTTTAGATGGTTAGGGTTAGGGTAAGGGTAAGGGGCTATAGGGAAGTATGCATTATGTCAATAAAAGTATGCAAACTATGTGTGTGTGTCTGTGTGTGTCTGTGTGTGTCTGTGTGTGTGTGTCTGTTTGTCTGTCTGTCTGTCTGTCTGTCTGTCTGTCTGTCTGTCTGTCTGTCTGTCTGTCTGTCTGTCTGTCTGTCTGTCTGTCTGTCTGTCTGTCTGTGTTACAGAGCCTTCAGTAAACGACAGCAGCAACTAACCGCCATGAAAGTAATCCAGAGAAACTGCGCCTGTTACCTCATACTCAAGAACTGGCAGTGGTGGAGGCTGTTCACCAAGGTAACACACTCACTCACTCACTCACTCACTCACTCACTCACTCACTCACTCACTCACACGCGATCCATAAGTTCCTTAAATCAAGATAAAAACCATGAAAACAAACATTGTAAATATTTTTTACCTGTAACATGGGCAGAAAGTTCCGCCCCTTTTTTTAAATAAATAAAATGTACCAATAATGTGTGTGTGTGTGTGTGTGTGTGTGTGTGTGTGTGTGTGTGTGTGTGTGTGTGTGTGTGTGTGTGTGTGTGTGTGTGTGTGTGGGTGTGGGTGTGTGTGCGTGTGTGTTTCAGGTGAAGCCGTTGCTCCAGGTTACCAGACAGGAAGAGGAAATGGGTCAGAAAGACGAGGAACTCAAAGAGGCAAAAGAAACCGCGCTGAAGTCCGAGAGCCAACTGAAGGAGATCTCAGTGAAACACACACAGGTACAAATAACAAGCAGGTCTTCAGAACGCAATGGTTGCGTTCCGAAGTCCCAATAGTCCCAATAGTATGCCTACTGCATCCTAACTAGATTCTTTTTATCGTCAGATGTAGTATGTAGAATAGAAAAAAGAAAGAGTATGCGATTCGGAACGCAACCAATATCTCCAGAACGCTTAGAGGGATTTTCTTCAAACTTTGCACTAATGTCTCTCTCTCTCTCTCTCTCTCTCTCTCTCTCTCTCTCTCTCTCTCTCTCTCTCTCTCTCTCTCTCTCTCTCTCTCTCTCTCTCTCTCTCTGACTCAAAGATGAACTGAGTAGATTTTGGAGGTCAAAGGTCAAAGGTTACTGTGACCTTTACATATTGTTACCGAACATTCATTTTTTTGTGAACAATTATAAAAGGTAAGAGGGGGTAGGACCAGAAAAGTTCTTCCTATCCCTTTTGAACATGAACTATATTATTTGAGTTATGAGTTTGTTGCTTAGGATCCTGAGGATCCCATTTGTTTGTTAATTTCTTTCTTTCCTTTTTTACTGCTCATTCGTTTTATTTTGTCTGTATTTTCTTTTAAACATGTTCAATAAAGAGTAACTGTATTATAATAAAACAAATTTGTATGTGTTTGTGTCTGTGTGTGTGCGTCTGCGTGCCTGCCTATGTGTGTGTGTGTGTGTGCGTACCTACATGTGTGTGCGTGTGTACATGTGTGTATGCGTGTGTGTGTTTATGTGTGTGTGTGTGTGTCTACGTGCCTGCCTATGTGTGTGTGTGTGCGCGTACCTACATGTGTGTGCGTGTGTGTGTGCGTGTGTGTGTGCCTGCCTATGTGTGTGCGTGTGTACGTGTCTGCGTGCCTGCCTGCCTGTGTGTGTGTGTGTGTGTGTGTGTGTGTGTGTGTGTGTCTACCTGTGTGTGTGTGTGTGTGTGTGTGTGTGTGTGTGTGTGTGTCTGTGTGTGTGTCTGTCTAGTTGATGGAGGAGCGTGTGCAGCTAGAGCAGAAGCTTCAGGCGGAGACAGAGTTGTATCTGGAGGCCGAGGAGGTGAGAGGGAGACTGGAGTCTAAGAAACAGGAGCTGGAGGAGGTGCTGCATGAGATGGAAGCTCGACTAGAAGAGGAGGAGGAACGAGGTCACGCCATGCACCAGGAGAAGAAGGACATGGAGCAAACACTACAGGTAGATACACACAATGGGGCGACTGTGGCTCAGGTGGTAGAGCGGGTCGGCTGATGATCAAAGGGTTGACGGTTCGATCCCCCCCCTGCCACCTGTGTCATGGTTGTTGTGTCCTTGGGCAAGACACTTCACCCACCTTGCCTCGTGTGAATGTCGATAGTTAGCCTGCTGCTATCGGTGTATGAATGTGTGTGAGATTGGTAACGTGGGAAAGGAAAACAGGTCTCCCTTGTAAAAGAGTCTTCGGTCTCAATGGGATTTACCTGTAGAAATAAAGGTTAAAAAAAAATATATATATACATATTTTTTTATTTAAATGTTTTATTTAGATTAAGAAGTTATTATTAGTAGTAGTATTATACAATTATTTATTTGTTTTATTATTATTTAAGTTCTTTCTTATTTTTCATATTATTTTATTATTGTTTTAGTATTATTATAATTTTTATATATAATTGTATTTATTTGAAATAATTATATTTCTACGTGTATTATTTTCTTTATTTATATAATTTTTTATTAAATTCATCATCTATAAAATGTAACTGTAATGTAAGCAAAGGGGACCACCGTCCAACTGTTCACGAGATAACGGCTTTTGTATCTGAGCTAAAAAGAAATATTTTGCTTAAATTATTGCTTAAAATTCCTTCGTGATTTTCTCTACTTATGACATCTATTGCAGTATGTCCGTCCTGGGAGAGGGATCCCTTACTCTGTCGACTCTCCCTGAGATTTCTTCAAAAAAAATGTAATCCCGGTAAAGGGTTTTTTACTGGGAGTTTTTTCTCAGCCGAGCTAAGGGTGTAAGGGCAGAGGGTGTCATATTGTATCATATTGTATGAAATGTAAAGCCCACTGAGACAAATGTATTTGTGATTTTGGGCTATACAAATAAAACTGATTTGATTTGATTATTATGACTTTTTTAATGAATTTATGACATATACATTATATATATATATAACAACACTCGCACACATTGTCTTGCTGCAGTTGATGGAGGCTCACATAGCAGAGGAACAGGACAACAAGCAGCAGCTTCAGTTGGAGAAAGTCGCTGTGGAGGGAAAAGTCAAGAAGTTAGAGGAAGACGTTCTCTACATGGAAGACCAGAACACCAAACTACAGAAGGTGACACACATAGAAAGCTTAAATGTTTTGTTTGTGTGGTGTCAACACATTTTGGTTGTTTTTATTCATTTATTTTCGTACACATTCAATCAAACAGCCTTCACCAAGTATCCTGTTATACAATAAAAGAAGAAATACATCCAAGAACAGCACACACACAAAAACAAAACAAAAAAAACTCAGTAACAATGACAGTCTTAAAATGGTAAATGGACTTGACTTATATAGCGCTTTTTAGCTGATTTTCTCAGCCCCAAAGCGCTTTACATTTCTTACCGCATTCACCCATTCACACACACACTCAGCCACCGATGACAGTAGCTGCCATGCAAGGCGCTCTCTGAACCATCGGGAGCAATGTGGGGTTCAGTGTCTCTTTGCCCAGGGACACTTGGACATGTGGCGGGTAGGTGGGGGTTCGAACCTCCGACCCTGCACTCCAGAGGCGAAAAAAACTCACTTACAAAGACATTTAACAACATTTACACTTCAAACAGAACCTCTTGCAATTGAATCTTATATCGTTACTACATCTACTTTTCGTTAGCTATAACAGCATAATTGCCGATGGGGCGGCAGTGGCGAAGTGGTAGGGAGTTCACCTCTGGTGTACAGGGTCGGAGGTTCGATCCCCCGTCTTCCCGCCACATGTCGAAGTGTCCCTGGGCAAGACACTGAACCCCGGATTGCTCCCGATAGTTAGCTTAGTTAACTTAGCACCCTAGTGCTAAGCCTACCCTGCGTGGTAGCTGCTGCCATCGGTGTATGAATGTGTGTGTGACTGGGTGAATGTGTACAAAACAATGTAAAGCGCTTTGGGTCTGTGAACAACGGAGATAAAGCGCTATATAAGTCCATTTACCAATTGCCTAAGTCATATTTTAAGGGTTATAGAGCAGGGTAAAGTAGATGTAGAGTAGAGTAGATGTAGAATAGAGTAGATGTAGAGTAAAAGTAGAGTAGAGTAAATATGATTTAGGCAATTATGCTTTGAGGCTAACGATATATAATTTCCTACCTGGACGCTGTTTTCTAACCCACACTGTCTCTGTCTATCAGGAGAGGAAGGGTTGTAGAGTAGGGTAAAGGAGATGTAGGATAGAGTAGATGTAGAGTAGAGTAGATGTGATTTATGCTGTTTTCTAACCCACACTGTCTCTGTCTATCAGGAGAGGAAACTTCTGGAGGAGAGAATGGCCGACATGAGTTCTAACCTGGCGGAGGAAGAAGAAAAGTCCAAGAACCTGACCAAGCTCAAGACCAAACACGAGTCCATGATCACAGACATCGAGGGTCAGGAAATATAACTTACTCTAATGTCTTTATCAGTCTCCATTCAGTTTAACTCTCCTATGTTTACTTCTGTGCTTGGATAGATAGAAGATTAAAGGAATACTTCACCCATACGGAACCAGCGTTCTATCATTATAAAATCCCTATTATAATATAATGAATGAGGTTTGTCTTCCCTCAGTCTTCCCTTGGCCCAGCTGTCCTGTTAATCCTGACCCTTACTGTGATGTCACAGTAAGGAAAATGTAGGGTTAGACAGTGAGACCATAAAACACTCTTTCTGCCTTTTCTCAGGCTAGGATGATCCGATTTCATTTTTTTTTGCACATTTATACTACATAGGATCTCCGAGTTCAATACACCTTCATATTCCAACCGGTGAAGTAGGTCTTTAAGTTATTATTAATAATAACTTATTAATAATAAGTTACTGTCCCTGGTTGGCACACTGCAAAAATGTAACTTTCTTCACTAGGTTTTTGCGTTTTTTTTTAGACCCCACCCCACAAAAAGCACCACTACAAAATCTCGCATTCCAATGTCTTTTTCCCAAATATGCCAAAAACATTACTTAGAGATGCAAGTCTCTCAGATAGGATAAGAGTAAAAAAATTATTAAATTGTAAGTCCTCCAACTTTTGATCATCAGTGGAAAAATTAGACTGTTTCAGAAATATTTAAAAGTTCTTCGTAGCTACTTTATGACCTTATAGTTTTTAATACAAAATCATCTTGATAATTAGTCCCCCGCCCCCTAAAAGCACGTCTGTAAAAACCGAAACGTAACTATTCTTACCCGTCTTGTCCGTTGTGTTTAGTGCGTTTGAAGAAGGAGGAGAAAGTTCGTCAGGACGTGGAGAAGGCCAAGAGGAAAGTGGAAGCGGAGCTCACAGACCTCCAGGAGCACCAGGCCGACCTGCTGAACCAACTGGCCGAACTCAGAGCCCAGCTGGCAGCTAAAGAGCAGGAGATAGAGGCTACACAGGCGCGGTAAGGGAAGCCAGACAGATAGATAGATAGATAGATAGATAGATAGATAGATAGATAGATAGATTGATAGACGGACGGACGGACGGACGGACGGACGGACGGACGGACGGACGGACGGACGGACAGACAGACAGACAGACAGACAGACAGACAGATAGATAGACAGACAGACAGACAGCTAAAGAGGAGTAGATACAGGCCACACAGGCACGGTAAGGGAAGGTTATGACAGTTGTATAAATATATATATTTTGTTTTTTTTTAAGTTATTTTGTTATCTTATTTTATTATTAATATTATAAATTAATTTAATTATTTTTACATATTTTTTAATTACATTTTTTTTTAGTTAATTACATTTTTTATTGTATTATTGTTTTACATTTTTCACATTTTATTTATATTATATTATTATTATTTTTTTTTTTCAATATTCTTTTTTGGCATTTTCAAGCTTTATTGGATAGTACAGAGTTGAAATGGGGAGAGACAGAGATATAGGGGATGACCTGCAGTAAAGGTCCACGGGTCGGATTTGAACCCGCGACCACTGCAACAAAGGCCGGAGCCGGATATATAGATAGATAGATAGATAGACAGACAGACAGACAGACAGATAGATAGATAGATAGATAGATAGATAGACAGACAGACAGACAGACAGACAGACAGACACATTAGATGTAATGCAATCTCTCCCTGTCCCCAGTCTGGAAGAGGAGAGTGCCCAGCGTGGCCTGGCAGTGAAGCGGGTGCGTGAGCTGGAGGCCTTGCTCTCTGAGCTCCAGGAGGACGTGGAGTCGGAGCGCTCGGCGAGGGGGAAAGTAGAAGCAGCTCGCAGGGACCTGGCAGACGAACTCAACCACCTCCGCTCCGAGCTGGAAGATAGCCTGGATACTACCGCCGCGCAGCAAGAACTACGGTATGTATGAACATATGCATTCAATTCAATTCCATGACACTCCAATGCACCACTCCATACAATTCAATTAACTTTATTTATCTGTTAGGAACTTCAACAAGCAAAATTAAGATATTCTTAGAATTTTTACACAATTAAGACTATTGATAATACTTTTATCTTATCTTTATAT
>NC_137220.1:4010315-4017815 GCF_949987685.1 Ammodytes marinus
ACTCCTGATTGAACTATTGCTCTAATAGTTTTTTTTACGAGACAAGATAAGTGAATCTATATCTTTGGGACTTTAACGTGAACCTTTCTTCTCCCAGATGGAGCTGGACAGTGCGACGGGTCTTTTGAACGAGGCCGAAGGAAAGAACATCAAACTGAGCAAAGACGTTTCTGCTCTGAGCTCACAACTGCACGACGCACAGGTACACGGACAACACTAAGAAATATACTGTATACACTAGTATATATATATTAGTACACGGACAACACTAGTATATACTGTATACACTAGTATATATATTAGTACACGGACTACACTAAGAAATATACTGTATACACTAGTATATATATATTAGTACACGGACAACACTAGTATATACTGTATACACTAGTATATATATTAGTACACGGACTACACTAAGAAATATACACAACACTTTATAAAGGGACAATTCGTAGTCCTTCCAAAATTAGTCCATATTTAACTTTTTTAGCTTTTGTGTCGAAGTGACTTGTACTTATAACTTATAAAACTTAAACTCCCAAACCAAAGATAATGGGAATGTCATTATGTTTTAGGGTTTTGGGTCCGGTCCGGTGTCAGGCTTGATCCAGTTTAGTTTTATCCAAATCGGCTAAACTAGCATTCGTCAATTTGTAACATCCTGAACGCTCAAATCAGCAGCAACATGTACTGACACCCAATGAATAAATCACCTTGCATAAGTTTAACTCGTAATATATTAAAGGTGGAGTCAGTGATTCTGGAGAACGCTTGTTGTCCAAATCAGTGAATATCTCCTCACGATGCGCTACCTGTCTGTACTATTTTGTGTGATGAAAAAAAAAAACTGTAAACGGGCACGTTAACAAAGTGGGCCCACCATAACTAGTAAACTAAATAAATTAAACATTGTCCTTTCGTCCCCTCTAGGAGCTGCTATCAGAGGAGACCCGTCAGAAGTTGAATGAGTCGCAATATACACAATAAATGAATTCTAAATAGTGCAACAATGAAGTGCTATATGAAGAACATTATTTACAATAAGTGCAACATACTGTACAGTTACATAAATACATTGTATGTGTCCCTTAGGAGCTACCAGAGGAAACACACACACGCATACACACACACACACACACACACACACACACACACACACCAATAACTAAATAAATTAAATGGTAAAAATGGTAAATGGACTTGACTTATATAGCGCCTTCTAGCCGATTTTCTCAGCCCCAAAGCGCTTTACATATCTTACCACATTCACCCATTCACACACACACTCATACACCGATGGTAGAAGCTGCCATGCAAGGCGCTCTCTGAACCATCGGGAGCAATTTGGGGTTCAGTGTCTTGCTCAGGGACACTTCGACATGTGGCGGGGAGACGGGGGATCGAACTTCCTACCCTGCACTCCAGAGGCGATCTCCCTACCGACTTCGCCACTGCCGCCCCAATTAAACATTGTCCTTCCGTCCTCTAGGAGTTGCTGTCCGAGGAGACCCGTCAGAAGTTGAATGTGTCGGGGCGTCTGCGTCAGATGGAGGAAGACAGGAACAGTCTCATGGAGCAGCTGGAGGAAGAGACAGAGAACAAGAGAGGAGTGGAGAGGCAGAGAGACAGCCTCAATATGCAGGTAGGGAACTAGACAGACAGACAGACAGACAGGCAGACAGGCAGACAGACAGACAGACAGACAGACAGACAGACAGACAGACAGACAGACAGACAGACAGACAAACAGACAGACAGACACACAGACAGACAGACAGACAGAGAACAAGAGAGGAGTGGAGAGACAGCTGACCAGCCTCAATATGCAGGTAGGGAACAGACAGACAGACAGACAGACAGACAGACAGACAGACAGACAGACAGACAGACAGACAGACAGACAGACAGACACACAGACACACAGACAGACAGACACACAGACACACAGACAGACAGACACACAGACAGAGGCCAAGAGAGGAGTGGAGAAGTTCCTATATGGCAAAATTCCAATAAAAATAATTATAAAAAAAAAAAATTAAAAAAATTTCTCCCTATGTAATTTTCTCTCAGCTTTCCGACTGTAAGAAGAAGTTGGACGAGACGTTGGGCACGGTTGAGATTTTGGAGGAAAGTAAGAAGCGTCTGCAGCGAGACCTGGACTCGGTGAACTCTGAGTGTGAGGAGAAAGCTTCGGCGTGTGACAAACTGGAGAAGAGCCGCGTGCGCATGCAGCAGGAGCTGGAAGACCTTCTCATGGACCTGGACGCACAGAGACAACTGGTGTCCAACCTTGAGAAGAAGCAGAGGAAATTTGATCAGGTCTGGAGGTTATTTAATTATTTTATTTTATTTTATTTTATTTTATTTTATTTTATTTTATTTTATTTTATTTTATTTTATTTTATTTTATTTTATTTTATTTTATTTTATTTTATTTTATTTTATTTTATTTTATTTTATTTTATTTTATTTTATTTTATTTTATTTTATTTTATTTTATTTTGTTTTGTTTTGTTTTGTTTTGT
The DNA here is from genome assembly GCF_949987685.1 of Ammodytes marinus. Lineage (NCBI taxonomy): Eukaryota > Metazoa > Chordata > Actinopteri > Uranoscopiformes > Ammodytidae > Ammodytes > Ammodytes marinus. The sequence continues at coordinate 4,012,847 of NC_137220.1, forward strand.
TTTGTTTTGGGTGTATGTGCAAAAACATAGATAGATAGATAGATAGATAGATAGATAGATAGATAGATAGATAGATAGATAGATAGATAGATAGATAGATAGATAGACAAAACAAAACAAAACAAAACAATGTGACTTTAACAAGGACTTCATGATAAGATATATCCCAATGCATTTCCATAAGATGTATATTGCGATATACTATATTTCTGTATAATTCACTGTAAATAGTTCACTGACAATGTAAAAAAAAGGGCTAAAATACAAGTTGTTGTGTACGATCCGGGTGATCTTAATACATCACTATGCATTATATTGATAATTCAGCAGAATAATAAAACAAATGTTGGCTATTTTTAGCTAGCCAATGTCTCGCGTTAGTCATACAAAAGGGGCGTTGAGGAATAATTTTTTTCAGGATTTTCGTTAACAACATGCATACGCCTGTCCCCATGTTATCCAGTTGCTTTCAGAAGAGCGCACTGTGTCTCTGAAGATGGCTGAGGAGCGAGACAGAGCTGAAGCAGACGCCCGGGAGAAGGAAACTAAGGTCTTGTCTCTGTCCAGGTCAGTTCTAGCCTGGTTCTACCAGACCATCGTACTTCATTTAGCCTGGTTCTACCAGACCATCGTACTTCATTTCATTTGTACAGAAGGTCTGGAATCGCTCAATTGACAAACGTTAACTCACTTGAAGGCGGTTGTCTGTTGAAGTTTAAAACTATTGGATCTGCCCAGTGCCACTCTGGATCTGCCAACCAATCGCATAACGTTTGGTCGTGGTGTATGTCATGCGCCGGCTTCTGAGCCACATTTTGTGTATGGTTCGATAGGTTACTTTTCCTACTCAACCGCCCCACAATAGTATATACATGTTGAGTATGTAGGAGGGAGGACGTTAGTAGGGCTTTTCGAATGCAGCCGGATAAAGATGATGCTGTGCTTTATATGTGACCAAGCTCTTTCCTCTGTCCAGGTCTCTGGAGGAGAACCGATCCAAGATGGAGGAAGCCGAGAAGATCATGAAGAACCTCCGAGCTGAGATGGAAGATCTCGTCAGCTCCAAGGACGACGTGGGCAAGGATGTAAGATGAAATATTTATACATTGTTATGGACAAAGGGCCTGTGTGTAGGTGTGTGTGTGTGTGTGTATGTGTGTGTGTGTGTGTGTGTGTGTGTGTGTCTGTGTCTGTGTGTGTGTGTGTGGGGGGAAGGGGGGGTGGATCTTCCTCCTTTTTATGAAAATAATTATGAATATTTGTAGATATTTGATTTTGGGGGAGTTTGGAATTCTTTTGCTTTTTGCACTTAATGGTTTGCAAATACTACTTTTTTTTATGTCTGTCCACCTGTTTGAGCATTTCATATTTTTACTATTTCGAAAGGGTTCAAAAAATAAATACATTTCTAATTCCAACCCCTACCTTCTCCCCTTTCCTCCCATGAGGTCCACTGACTGTCATTTATACCACTTAATTCATCTATCTCCCCTTTTTTTTCCTCACATCAGGTGCACGACCTGGAGAAAGCAAAGCGCGGTCTGGAGTGTCTGGTTGAGGAGATGCGTCTTCAGATGGACGAGCTGGAGGACGAGCTACAGGCAGCTGAAGACGCCAAGCTCCGTCTAGAGGTCAACGCTCAGGCTCTGCGGGCGCAACACGACAGAGAGATACACGGGCGGGACGAGGCCGGAGAAGACAAGAGGAAGCAGCTACTGAAACAGGTGGGGAGGGGGTTTAAAGGTGCTATTTTCAGCCTTATTTTAGCATTAACGTTAACCAACTAGCAGCTACTGAAACAGGTGGGGAGGGGGTTTAAAGGTGCTATTTTCAGCCTTGTTTTAGCATTAACGTTAACCAACTAGCAGCTACTGAAACAGGTGGGGAGGGGGTTTAAAGGTGCTATTAGTTTAAGATTTGGTTTTATGGGGTGTATCTGTCTCACCATTTCAATTCTGTACTATCTAATAAAGCTTGAAAATGCCAAAAAAAAAGGTAGGTTACAGGTGATATTTCTCAGTTTTCATTTTAGGGTTAACGTTGCCCAACTAGCAGCTAATCAAAGAGGTGGGGAGCAGGTTAAAGGTGCTATTTTCAGCCTTATTTTAGCATTAATGTTAACCAACAAGCAGCTACTCAAAGAGGTGGGGAGGGGGTTTAAAGGTGCTATTAGTTTAAGATTTGGTTTTATGGGGTGTATCTGTCTCACCATTTCAATTCTGTACTATCTAATAAAGCTTGAAAATGCCAAAAAGCAAAGTCTTTAAAAATATATATATAGGCCTATATCTAAATAAAATCATATCATCATTAGTAGGGGTGTCACAGTTCTCTTAATCCTGGGTTCAGTTTGATATTCAAATTTTTAAAGTCACAATTCGATTCTCTATATATTGTTTTTTGTTGTTACTTTTTTTGTTGCACAGATGACAATGCCATTTTAGTTTTAGTCTAGGATTAAATGACAGTTAGCATCTCTATAATCTCTAATATCAAATCAAATCAGTTTTATTTGTATAGCCCAAAATCACAAATAGACATTTGCCTCAGTGGGCTTTACATTCCATACAGTATGATACAATATAACACCCTCTGCCCTTACACCCTTAGCTCGGCTGAGAAAAAACTCCCAGTAGAAAACCCTTTAACGGGATTAGATTATTTTTTTGAAGAAATCTCAGGGAGAGTCGACAGAGTAAGGGATCCCTCTCCCAGGACGGACGTACTGCAATAGATGTCATAAGTAGAGAAAAATCACGAAGGAATTTGATCATTGACCAGGTGATTACATGGTAGTACTAAAGTAAAGTGTGAATAGTGTGGATGCAGGAGGACTTCAGACGCTGCCAGAGGGGGGACCGGATCCACAATATGGTACACGCTCTCTTGATTATATGATTTTTTTTTTTTAAAGATATTTTTTGGGCATTTTTTTTTTATGCTTTATTGATAGTGTAGAGACAGAGGTGAAATGGGGCAGAGAGGGGAGTGACATGCAGAGAACGACCGCGGGCGGGAATCGAACCCGGGTCTGCTGCTGGGCCCGGCCCGGGGGGGGGGGGGGGGGGGACGCCCTACCAACTGAGCTAAAGGCGCCCCCAATTATATGATTTTAACTTGATTTGAACTGTCCTCTCTCTCTCTCTCCATCAGGTGCGAGACCTTGAGATGGAGCTTGAGGAGGAGAGGAAGCAGAGATCTCAGGCGTCAGGCGGGAAGAAAAAGCTGGAGGGAGACGTGAAAGACCTGGAGGACCAACTGGAGGCCGCAGCCAGGGGGAGGGACGAAGCCAGCAAGACGCTACGCAAGATACAGGTCTGTCTGTGTGTGTGTGTGTGTGTGTGTGTGTGTGTGTGTGTGTGTGTGTGTGTGTGTGTGTGTGTGTGTGTGTGTGTGTGTGTGTGTGTGTGTGTGTGTGTGGTGTGTGCGTGTGCGTGTGCGTGTGCGTGTGCGTGTGCGTGTGCGTGTGCGTGTGCGTGTGCGTGTGCGTGTGTGTGCGTGTGTGTGTGTGTGTGTGAGTGTGTGTGTGTGTGAGTGTGTGTGTGTGTGTGAGTGTGTGTGTGTCTGTCTGTCTGTCAGGGGGAGGGACGAAGCCAGCAAGACTCTACGCAAGATATAGTTCAGAGTCACGTTAATGCTTTTACATCAACTTTCACTATGACATAATACATTCTTCTTTATATGATAGTCTATAGTCGGAGCACGTTAATGCAGTTCAATCAACGTTCAGTATGTTTTATTTAGTAAAAAAAGGATATTGTTGCCACGTTTTATGTTAAGCACTTGAAAATCTATTGTTTTTTTGAACAAATTGTATCTCATGCACATGTAATAGCATTTCCAGAGCAACTTTTTTCTCTCTCTATGGCCCTATGACCACCTTGGGGGCTCCATACAAAAGATATAGGGCTGGTTTCACAGACATGGATTAAGCCTAGCCCTGGACTAAATGGAGTTTTGAATGGAGATTGTCCATTGAAAGTACAATTTAGTCCAGAACTAGGCTTAATCCATGTCTGTGAAACCGGCCCATAGTGTTGTTCAACATTCTTAAAACATGGCTAAGTGTCACCAAACTAGAGGAAAAGCCCATTTGAACCCATAGACTATACAGTAGGCTATACTGTATGTAAGAGGTCTAAATCTTCCCACCCCCACAGGGCCAGGTGAAGGAGCTCCAGAGGGAGGTGGATGACTCTCGTTCGGCCCAGAAAGAGGTCCTGTCTTCAGCCCGGGAGACGGAGCGCAGAGCCAAAGCCATGGAGGCCGACATCGCACAGCTGCAGGAGGTGAGAACTGGGAACTTCAGCTTCAAAATAAAAGCTTATTGTTTTCCATGATTTATGAGCATTTGTCATCAAGATATGCAACTGAGAAACATGTTCATTATTCTTAATTCTTTTTAGCTCCTTGTATTCCAGATACAGTTCAAATAGAATCAATAGAACAAGATCAATCGCAAATCAATAAATCGTTTGTGTTATTTTGATTACGAAGATTCTTGTTTTTTACCAGGAGATTTATATTGAATTTTGCAGGTTTAATGCGTCGAAAAAGTCTTATACACACACATTAGTTGGTTTATTCTTTAAACCACCATCATCCTGTGTGTGTGTGTGTGTGTGTGTGTGTGCCTGCCTGCCTGTCTGTCTGTCTGTCTGTCTGTCTGTCTGTCTGTCTGTCTGTCTGTCTGTCTGTCTGTCTGTCTGTCTGTCTGTGTCCAGATGTTGGCAGCAGCTGAGCGAGCTCGTAAACAGGCGGAGACAGAGAGAGACGAACTGTCTGAAGAACTGGCCACTAACTCCTCTGGGAGGTGAGTGTTTAAAATTATTATACATACAACAAATAACCTAGCATTGATACACATATTAAAGATACATTTTCATTACATATGAATGATAAGGTATCTCAACAAAATATACTAACTTGGCTTATTACATGGCACTTTGAGAATCCTATGTAAATCACA
>NC_137220.1:4025315-4027815 GCF_949987685.1 Ammodytes marinus
ATAGTAGGGAAGTATGGGGACTGGAACGCAGGGACAGATATATATAAGACTATAATAAAAAAGTGACTTCCTGTTTGTGAACCAATGAAATGCCTTTGTGAAATTATATTAATAAACTGCTTCTAAACGCTTTAAAAAATGTGTTGTTTCATTTCTTCCACTCTCAAGAAACAAAATATAACTAGAATTTACGACAGGGATTTTCAATAATTTGTGGTTGTATAGATATTTTCATGAAACATCCTTATAATCAGTGACTTTACTCATGTTCATATATTTTATTAAATAATAATAATTATAATTAAATAAGATAAGATAAGACAGTCTTTATTGTCAATGCAAAGTCACCTATACAACGAAATTTGGAACTGCCAACTGAAGGTGCATTATACAATACAAACAAACAAGCAATTTAGCCTAAGTTTAAAGTAGTAAAAACCAAGACACAGAAATAACAAGAAAAACATTTTGAACAAGACAAGGACAGGCGATTTCATAATAAATAAATATAAAAGGCCGAAAGCATATTGCACTTTGTAGAAAGTGAGGTATATATATGTGTGTCTGTTGTTTAATGTTTAATATTAATTACGTTTTTTTTGTGGCCTTATCGAGAGAATATAATAAAAAAGTGACTTCCTGTTTGTGAACCAATGAAATGCCTTTGTGAAATTATATTAATAAATTGCTTCTAAACGCTTTAAAAAATGTGTTGTTTCCTTTCTTCCACTCTCAAGAAACAAAATATTTTTCATTTTTTTCATTTAACTTTTATTTATCCTCGAGAGACCAATTGAGGGGTGACCCTCATTTAAAATGATGTCGAGTTCAAAGCAAATTCAAAGGAAAAACAACAATACATAAACAATATTCAATGCAAAAACATCAAATACACAACAACAGGTGAAGAGAAAAAAAAATAAAAAATTGAAACATATAAAATATAACTAGAATTTACGACTGGGATTTTCAATAATTTGTGGTTATATAGATATTTTCATGAAACATCCTTATAATCAGTGACTTTACTCGAGTTCATATATTTTATTTATTAAATATTAATTAAGTTTTTTTCTGTGGCCTTATCGAGACCATGCTGCGGGCGGCAAATGCTCCTGTGCTCAAAGACACCGGATAATATGTTCAACCAATGAGAGAGCAGCTTTTCACAAACAAGCGCTGTGATTGGCTGGAGCTGGTGGAAGGCGGGATCTTCAACGACAAGTCACAGTGGAGAGAGTCACGCGCGAAATGTAATCAAGTCCGTTAAATCAAGGCGAACTCATTGGGAGCATACCTTCAAAATAAAAGTATGCATTTAATCTATGTTACATTTTCAGTCGTGTTTAATGCATAAAAATATATTTAAAAGGGTAAAAATGTAGAGAATTTTTTCCAATGGTCCATATTGGCGTCATTTTACACTAAAAACTGAGTGAAATATTAGTTATAATATATTCTAATGATTTTAAGAACCATCTCAAAAGATGGCTCAAGCCAGACCATAACTGTGATTACTTTTTACGTGACATGTTGAGCACTTTATTTTTTCCTCTCTCTACATGTGTATTAATATATTTTTATTGTAACATTTATGTTTTTTTGTGTGCTTAAAATCAATAGATATTTAAATACATAAAACATATATAACTTTAATTTGGAATAGAATGTATACATCAGTAATAATAACGGTTAAATCATCTAAACAATGGGTTACAGACTATGTTAGATATAAAAAAAAAATCTGAGTAAATATTAATTACTGAATTTAACGCATTTCTTATTCTTTACACATTTACACGAGAATCTCTTGAAATATCACGATAAATAAAATAGAGATGTATTTTGAAAACAAACCCGGATGTCGTCCGTTATTTCCCGTTGCTTCACATCACCGTTAGCAGAACCGGCCAACGGGCGTCTGGCTAGAGAGACGGATAAAATGCCTTTCTCTGTTGAAATATGACATCAAAACTAGTAAAAGCGAATTCCAAAATTGTTCTTGATCGGTTTTCGTTCGTCGGCAGCTTCCTGGCTCACAATTCGTGAAGTTAAAGAGTGCCGGGCGATGCTAACGACCTAGCCTATGTTTAGCGCTAACTTGGCTACGGAAGTTAGCCCGGGTTAGCTCGCCTGGAGGCTGGTAATCTTGTTTCGCGCATTTCAACCTCGTTCAGCGACATATGTGTCTGTTAAACTGGCAGCCAACGGAAAACATTTGGACGGTTTCTTCAGCAGTGTACAAACTATAGGATTTAAACTTCAACAAACACCTTTGAAAGATGATTTCCTAATAAAAGGCGGCTTTTTCCCCTCTTCTGAAAATTCTGCTCTTGTGTTTTGACAAAGGAAAAAAAAGACGTGAGTAACGCTGGGCGATTAATTGAACATTTGTACCTCGATTATGATTAGCGAAAGATTATTTTGTTTATTGCCATCATAGCTCAGTTACTGACAATGCTTGTACTGTACATATAGTCAACTCCTGAAGCTGGCACAT
>NC_137220.1:4032815-4057815 GCF_949987685.1 Ammodytes marinus
GTTTTAAAATTCTTCTTATTTATCATAAATTCTTTAGTATTTTTAGTAATCTAATGAATATGTAGGAGCTCCTGTGGTATTTCAGAGATAAGATTAAAACGTCTCAGATCCCTCATTTGAAGTTTTAACAACAATAAAACTTTAGAAAAATACTTAAGATATGATAAAAGTGTTTGTATAAATACTAATCATTGCTAAACTATACCTGAAAGAGTGCAAGCTTTACTCGTGTTGCAATGATCTCTAAAATATTTCATGTGTAGTGTATTTCTTTGCACTCCTTATATGGTCATGACCTCATCATCCCCCTGGTGCTTTTTCTTCTTCTGGTGAAACAGTAAATTCATGTCGTGGGGTTTGAGATCAAAACATGGCTGCCGTTACCGTCAGTTACAAGGTGTCAGTTCTGATTTGAGTGGGAGGCAGTGAAGCAGGTGAAATGTCTGTTACAACTCGGCTCACTTTCACTTTCCTCTTCTGACTGTAAGTGCATTAAGCCCAACAGCTATTGGTTAGGATTTACCGGCTATTAACTACTGCTCACAAAGTAGGAATAAGTAGTTTGAGTGTGAAAATGTGGACGTAATGTATTATAGAAAAAAGTACCTGCCAAATTATTATGTTTATTTTCCATCCATGACCAAACTGATTTCGCTTTTGAGGGCAAGTAGGCCAGGGGTTATTGTTAAAACAGGTGCCTTTTTGAGAAATGTTTTGCCATTGTTTAAATGATGTTTTTGTTTTGTTTTTCCTTGCCGTGCACCATTGTTTTGTTTTGTAATGATTTCAGTTGAATTGTGTGCTCCATGCCATGTGCTATGGCCGTGAGCCGTAATAAATAAATAAAAAATAAAATATACTCGAGTCATATAAAAGAAGTGGATTGATCAGATACATGCTGCCTGTTTGATCAGAGGCTTAACTGTAGTCTCTTTATTGCTCCTTTTTGGCCTCAATTGAGTCAAGTCTCAAGTCTTGAGTCTTTTTTAGACATTTTTTTGGGCATTTTGATGCTTTATTGATAGATTGCAGAGAGACAGAGGTGAAATGGGGCAGAGAGGGGAGTGACATGCAGAGAACGACCGCGGGTGGGAATCGAACCCGGGTCTGCTGCTGGGCCCGGCCCGGGGGGGGGGGGGAACGCCCTACCAACTGAGCTAAGGGCGCCCCAAGTCTTGAGTCTTTTTAACTGTAAGAACTAATCAATGACATCTTCCAAAACAAAATTTAGAGGCTAGAGCAAAAGAGCTAAAACAGTCAAGACAGATTGTTGGGTAAAGGTGCCCTCCGTTCCAATCCCCATACTTCCCTACTATTTAGTATGCCAGAAAAAGATTTAGGATGTCCCAATACATGCATGTAAATTGTAGTATGCTGAAAAACATAAATGCCCCACTAATTCCAATGGCATTTTGGAGTATTCGTCTTTATTCTTGACATTTCTCGACATAATGAAAAAAAATCTTTCTTATCAGATTTTTTTTCTCTCCTGTGGCCCTAAAACTCTTCTGTACTTTAGTATGTAGTGTAGGAAAAAGACTAAAACTCTTCTGTACTTTAGTGTGTAGTGTAGTAAAAAGAAAAAGTATGTGATTTGGAACGCAGGGAGATTGTTAGGTTAAGGTGGTTTCTTGCAGAGGCTTCCCATGTGTTTTCACTTAGAGTCCTTTCACTCATTAGTTTCTCTATGTTCCTGTTGAACTGAACGTGGATTTATGTCCCTCATCAAAAGCTGTGTAGGACTAGTAGTAATAATGCCTTCATCCGGAAACACTGCTGATTTAAACCAGGTGGACCATGCTTTCTAACAAATTTCAGTTTTACACTAAAAAACTATCTTAAAAATGGCATTTTCAGCATGTTTTCAAGCAGGAAATGGAACCCCAAATCAGACAATTAACAGCATATGAACAAATCCTTCTGTAATAACCTTCAGAATAGTGCTGAGAATGATTATGGAAAGTTTAGTTGATGTAAGTGCTTTAGAAGTTGTGATTTTTGTTTCAGAGTATTGAAGAAAAATAATAATGTTGAGATAATATCCGTTTAAAGATGGTTGTATAGGAGAAATATACAGACGCAAACAGACAAGGTTTAGTCAAATAAACACCTGAATGTACATGTTGGACCTTTGATTTATACTAGTATGAAAGAAGACATGTTATGGAAGATAGATAGACAAATATCACAAAATTGACCAGTGCTTTAAAAAATTCATGTTTGTCAGTGGCCTGTATCTATCTACCCTCCATAATACATTTATTTGGCTCTGATGTACGGTGTATCTTTCTGCCTGTTCAGTGAACCATGTATGTGTGTGTGTGTGTGTGTGTGTGTGTGTGTGTGTGTGTGTGTGTGTGTGTGTGTGTGGTGTGTGTGTGTGTGTGTGTGTGTGTGTGTGTGTGTGTGTGTGTGTGTGTGTGTGTGTGTGTGTGTGTGTGTCTTTCTAACCTGCTGTTTTTGTGTGTTCACAGGAAAAGCTCCAAGGTCGACAATCTGTTGTTCAAAGTGGAGAAGATGAGAGGAGAGCAAGAGACTCAGAGGTAAAAACACACACACACACACACACACACACTTTCTTTCTCTCTCTCTCTCTCTCTCTTTGTCCGTCTCTCTTTCTCTGTCTCTCTCACTCTCTCAGACACACACACACACACACACACACACACACACACACACACACACACACACACACACACACACACACACACACACACTAAGTCTCTCACTCATACAGACTCACTGAAGCTCTTTCTTTCTTTCTTTCTTTCTTTCTTTCTTTCTTTCTTTCTTTCTTTCTTTCTTTCTTTCTTTCTTTCTTTCTTTTTTCTCTCTTTGTCTCTCTTTCTCTGTCTCTCTCACTCTCTGACACACAAACACTCACTCACTCACTCACTCACTCACTCACTCACACACACACACACACACACACACACACACACACACACACTCACACACACACACAGCGTCCTCCGGGGTTGTTGTTTAACCACCGGGATGTTTATCTGCGTTTTAATATTCTTCATATGATCATAATCTTCATCAAAACGAGGCCTAAACCCTTTCCATATAAATTGGATAATGAATAACAATACGTGATGTTGGCAGATTTATTTCCCATGGATAAGACAGTAATATGCTTCTTAACCTTATAAACAGTAGAACAATACGTTTACTCAATGTCTGTCTGTTTTTTTTTTTGGTTAATCCAGTGAATAAAATACCTGGAAAATTCAAATAATTGTATTCGTGCCCAAGGGGAAATTTAAAGGAAGGCACATGACAGTAGCTAAAAAAACACAAGACACAGTCAACAAACGTAAGCAGCACACACTGTATAATCAAGACACGCAACACACACACACACACACACACACACACATTACACAATCAAGCAACACACACATTTGCAACAACAAAATTCAACGAATAAGTAATCAAGGTACATTATCACAAGGACATAACAATCCATGTAAAAATGTAGTGTTAGACCAGAAAGTAAAACTAATTGGCTACAGTTGAAGTTTAAATCGCTTTTATCTGACTTTGGGGAAAGGTTTACAGGTGTCAAAAAGTGGACTATGTGAAATTAATAATAAAAAACAGCCCTACTAATTATCTAGGCAAGGCAAGGCAAGTTTATTTCTATAGCACAATTCAGACACAAGGCCACTCAAAGTGCTTTACAAGGGCAAGATTAGAATACATTAAAACACATTATAAAAGATTTAAAAGCGAATAAAAGAAGCAAATAAAATAAAAAATTGCAGGTTAAAATGGAAACAAAAAAGTCTTCAGACTCGATTTAAAAGAACTGAGAGTTGCAGCAGACCTCAAGTTTTCTGGGAGTTTGTTCCAGATTTGATGACCTTGTGAGATTTCATATATAGTAAACGTTTAATCAAACATTTCATTTCATTTTCATATAACTTTTATTTATCCTCGAGAGACCAATTGAGGGGTGACCCTCATTTACAATGACGTCGAGATCAAACAAATTCAAAGGAAAAACAACAATACATAAACAATATTCAATGCAAATACATCAAATACACAACAACCGGTGAAGAGAAAAACAATTGAAACATTTACACAGTGGTGAAGAGTGGCAGCAATTAAAATGAAATGGGTGAAAGTACAATATAGCCTAATTAAAACAGTTACAGGTAGAGTTTGGCAGATTTAAGATAGTTTGTTTAAATTGGTTAAAGGATATGAAGGTATTTAGTTTAATTTGTTGCTGTAAGTTGTTCCAGGAGTCGGGGGCACTGAAGCTAAAAGCTGTCTTTCCCAGCTCAGACATGACATCATCTTTAAAATTCTCCTCTTTGTCTTTCCTCTGCACAGTTTGGCATCTAACCTGCAGCTCACCTTCACTGGATTCTTCCATAAAGTTGGTGAGTTTGTCCTCCTTCGCTCTCTCCATCCTTTGGCCTTTTTAAAGATAAACCCTGCGTTCCATTACCCATATTATATACTATTTAGTATGCCAGAAAAAAGATTTAGGATGTCTCCCAATACATGCAAGTCAATTGTGGCATGCTGAAAATACATAAATGCCCCACTAACTCCAATAGCATTTTGCAGTATTCGTCTTTATTCTTGGCATTTCTCGACATAATGAGAAAAAATCTTCCTTATCTGATTTTTTTTTTCTCTCCTGTCTGTGTCCCTAAAACTCGTCCGTACTTTAGTATGTAGTGTAGTAAAAAGACTAAAACTCTTCTGTACTTTAGTATGTAGTGTAGTAAAAAGAAAGAGTATGTGATTTGGAACGCAGGGAAAGTCTTTCATTTTGATTCAGGGAGTTTTTAAGTCCTGTTTTTAATAATATATTTCATTTATGTCTTGTTACATGCTTTCCCATTATTTTGCTGTTGTTTTGGTCCAAAATGGTTGATTTCTTATAGCTAGACAATTAAATATCTCACACTGATGGCTCTAAATGTAACTTATTTTTCTAATAAGAAGATAGACAGACAGACAGACAGACAGACAGACAGACAGACAGACAGACAGACAGACAGACAGACAGACAGACAGACAGACAGACAGACAGACAGACAGACAGACAGACAGACAGACAGACAGAGACAGAGAGAGAGAGAGAGAGAGAGATAGAGAGATTAAACCGACCAAGAGTAAACATGGACAATGACGGCTGTAAATTTCACTTTTATTTTTCTATGATTTTTTTGTTTGTTTGTCTTATTATTGCCTATAAGTTTCACTGTGCGTTTGTATTATTTTAATATATTCAATAAATTAATGAATTAAAAATAAAATAATATATTTTCGTTCCTGTTCTTCAGGGAAACCTTCTCAGGACAGTGAGAACGACCAGAACTCTGTTTCTCTGGAAGTTCTGCTGGTCAAAGTCTGTCACAAGAAGAGGAAGGTGAGAAGGAACTGTCTGTCTGTCTGCCTGTTTATCTGTCTGTCTGTCTATCTGTCTGTATATCGGTCTGTCTATCTATGAGGCGATGAGTGGGACCATCTTTTCCACCTTGTAAAGCTATAGTGCGTAACTTTCTCATATTAATGAATGTCGGTTACATTCAAGCCATCGCCAAACGAGTTGACACAAAGTTGATTGAGCCTCATCAGCTCCACAAAACTCCAAAAAGCAAACTGGTTTACAAACTGGTGTCTCCTCTCGACACTGAAGCATGAGCTCAGAAAAATCCCAAGAAGAGGTTACACACTGTAGCTTTAATAGAACTTTCTAGCAGTGAAATCCATCTTAAGAGTTTTTCTCCTGTATTCATTCCAGGATGTGAGCTGCCCGGTAAAGCAGGTCCCCACGGGCAAGAAGCTGGTGCCTCTGAACCCAGAGACGGAGGCTGAAGTTGGGGCTAAAGCCGGGGCCGCGTACCCCTCTCTCCTGGTCCCCAGCAGCGAGTTTGAACCCAGTAACTCCCACATGGTGAAGTCCTATTCGCTGCTGTTCAGAGTGACCAGGCCCGGATACCCACGCACACCTGTCAATGGAGAGAACCACCACAACAGAGGTGAGAAGGGTTGGAGGTTCGATCCCCGCCCTGCCACTTGTGTCATAGTTGTTGTGTCCTTGGGCAAGACACTTCATCCACCTTGCCTTGTGTGAAAGTCGATAGTTAGCCTGCTATCGGTGTGTGAATGTGTGTGTGAATGGTAACGTGGGAAAGGAAAACAGGTCTCCCTTGAAAAATAGTCTTCGGACTCAATGGGATTTACCTGTAGAAATAAAGGTTAGAACAGACTTACCGGTACAACACTCTTTTTTTTTATTTATTTTTAAAGGGACACTGTGTAACATTTTAAGTAATTTATTAGCTAAAATCAATATCCTCATTCATAAATATTTCCTCATTGGTGTGAAATCACCTCTGCCAATAATCAGAATTATCCTCCTGAGTGGAATTCTGACTTTTTTCTCAGAATTCTGAAAAAAACAACAGTCTAACCTATGTCCTTTTGATTGAAAAAAAAAAATTATGAGAATAAAGTCAGAACTTTTTATTTATTTATTTTTTTACTTTTTTTTTTTCATGTGTGGCCCTAATCCTCTTCCGTACATATTAGACAGTGCCCCTTTTAAGATTATTTTTTGGCATTTTCAAGCTTTATTAGACAGTACAGAGTTTAAAATGGGGAGAGAGCGAGAGAGAGGGGGGATGACCTGCAGTAAAGGTCCACGGGTCGGATTTGAACCCGCGACCACTGCAACGAAGGCCGGAGCCGATATGGTACACGCTCTATCCACTACGCCACCGGAGCGCCCCAAAACAACACCCTTAAAGTCACGGTAACTGTAAAACCCAAATCCACCAAACCCTTCTAACTTTGTCGTGTGGAGTTAGTTGAAAACAACAACAAAAAGCTATTTAAATAGGCGTGTCACAATTTGCAATACGTAAAGGTCTAGTCAACAATTCTGAAGAATGCTCGTTCAGTTATTATCTCCCCACGATCTGGTGTGTGTGTGTGTGTGTGTGTGTGTGTGTGTGTGTGTGTGTGTGTGTGTGTGTGTGTGTGTGTGTGTGTGTGTGTGTGTGTGTGTGTGTGTGTGTGTGTGTGTGTGTGTGTGTGTGTGTGTGTGTGTGTGTGTGTGTGTGTGTGTGTGTGTGTGTGTGTGTGTGTGTGTGTGTGTGTGTGTGCTCTGAAAAAAATGTAGTGTTCAAATGTAATAAACTAAAGTGTGTGTGTGTGTGTGTCAGAATGTTCAGAGGATGTGGTGAACAGGAAAAGGAGGAGCTCCTCTCTACTGGAGGAGGGAGAAACCACATTCGTAGCTCAGATGACGGTCTTTGATAAAAACAGGTGAAACACACACACACACATATTAACACACACACACGCTCACACACACATATTAACACAGAGACACATACACACACAAATTAACACACGCAGAGACACACACACACATTAACACAGAGACACATACACACACAAATTAACACAAGCAGAGACACACTCACACACATATTAACACAGAGACACATACACACACAAATTAACACACGCAGAGACACACACACACAGTTACAGACATACAAACACACTCAGTTACAGTGGCACACAGATACACACACTCACCCACTCAGTCACAAACACATGAACTAACACACACACACAGATACAAACAAACACAGTTACAGAGCGACACACATATACACACTCACCCACCCACACGCTCACACACACACACACAGAAATAAGTATTGTATTAATGCCTTGATGGTATTGTGTGTGTGCAGGCGTCTGCAGCTGTTGGATGGAGAGTATGAAGTGTCTATGCAGGAGATGGAAGAATGTCCCGTTAACAAGAAGAGAGCCACCTGGGAGACCATCGTGGACGGAAAGGTCTGTGTCTGTGTGTGTGTGTGTGTGTGTGTGTGTGTGTGTGTGTGTGTGTGTGTGTGTGTGTGTGTGTGTGTGTGTGTGTGTGTGTGTGTGTGTGTGTGTGTGTGTGTGTGTGTGTGTGTGTGTGTGTGTGTGTGTGTGTGTGTGTGTGTGTGTGTGTGTAAAAGAGAGATATGTCAAGTCAACATTAAAGCCTTGTTTTCCTCCTGAGCAGTGCGGTGCAGCTCGGCACGGTTTTATTCGTGTTTCCACCGTCAAAAGTTGGGTAGGGTCCCAACATAAGCAAGCTGAGCGGCTCCTATTTTTTGGGGTTGGGGTACAAAACCGTCCCAAAGGGTCCCAAAAAGGGGGTGGAGCTACACACTGCAGTCTATTGATTGGTCGACAGAATTGGTCATTTCTGCGTTCAACCGCCGCGTGTGTAGACACATCGCAAAGACTCAAGAGACTTCTGTTTAGAGAAAATGTTTCTTGTGTGGCGTTTATGCAAATCAGCAGCAACCAATTGCAGACAGAACTTAAATAAATCTGAACGTGATTTTGAATTGAAAACGTTGGCCTTTTATTTTTATTAATAGAATATGCCTTTATGCACATTTTTCTAAATGAGTAATTTGCAGTTGAAATGTGAAAGAAATTGTGTATCTTTAAAGGCATGTTATGGTACATTGGTTCTGCTTAGCTCTCATACAAACTTGATAAGACATACCGCGTGTGATGTCGGCAGCGCTACTGGAGTTGGGTTGGAGTGTTATTAACCTTCTATCCCTCCATCATTGTCTTTTTGTCTTGGAGACCAAATCATTTTAACACAGCTCCTGTACGGGTGTGGGACTTCTCTGAAAATAAGTCTACATCTTATTTATCTATCTATTTGTCTGTTTATCTATCTATCTATCTATCTATCTATCTATCTATCTATCTATCTATCTATCTATCTATCTATCTATCTATCTATCTATCTATCTATCTATCTATCTATCTATCTATCTATCTATCTATCTATCTATCTATCTATCTATCTATCTATCTATCTATCTATCTATCTATCTATCTATCTATCTCTATCTATCTATCTATCTATCTCTCTTTCTCTCTCCCTATATATCTATCTCTCTCTCTTTCTCTCTCTCTATCTCTTTCCCCCTCTCTCTCTCCCTCTCTCTCTCTCTATCCCTTTCCCTCTCTCTATCCATCCATCTATCTATCTCTCTCTCTCTCTCTCTCTCTCTCTATGTAAATAACAGCAGATCTTTTAGCCTGTGTAGTGAAATACTGTGTCTTGTTTCCCCCATAGCGCTTGCCCCCGTTTGAGAGCTTCTCTGCGGGTCCGACTCTTCAGTTCACCCTGCGATGGACCAGCGATGCTTCCGACCGCTCCACGGCTCCCGTAGCTAAACCGTTAGCCACGCGCAACACAGAGACCAACCAGGACCCAAGAGCCAGCTCCATGAGGGCCACGACCACCCTGGGTTAGTGGGCTAGGATATCATCTTATTAATCTGTCTGTCTGTCTGTCTGTCTGTCTGTCTGTCTGTCTGTCTGTCTGTCTGTCTGTCTGTCTGTCTGTCTGTCTGTCTGTCTGTCTATCTATCTATCTATGTGTCTGTCTGTCTGTCTGTCCGTCTATCTATGTGTCTGTCTGTCTGTCTGTCCGTCTATCTATGTGTCTGTC
The DNA here is from genome assembly GCF_949987685.1 of Ammodytes marinus. Lineage (NCBI taxonomy): Eukaryota > Metazoa > Chordata > Actinopteri > Uranoscopiformes > Ammodytidae > Ammodytes > Ammodytes marinus. The sequence continues at coordinate 4,042,339 of NC_137220.1, forward strand.
TGTCTGTCTGTCTGTCTGTCTATCTGTCTGTCTATCCGTCTGTCTGTCTATCTGTCTGTCCGTCCGTCCGTCCGTCTAGATATATAGCTCCAGAAAAGAATTAAGAGACCAGTCTGGATTTTTCTTCAATCTTCATCTCTACATTACTTTTTGAAAATGCTCTTAATGACAAAAAAAAAATGTATTGTGAATTTTTTAGAAATGTTGTCAGTGGTTTATATTATAAAACCAAAATGTTCATTCTACTCAAACATATGCCTATAAATAGAAAAACGAGAGACACTGAACATTTGGAGTGGTCTCTTCAGTTTTTTCTAGAGCTGTATGTGACTTAATCTATTATTACTCACATTTTCCATGAGGGCCACTAACACACTGGGTAGGCAGGCTAAGATACAGGCTTCCTACACATACCCTGCGTTCCAATCCCCATACTTCCCTACTATTTAGTATGCCGGAAAAAGATTTAGGATGTCCCAATACATGCACGTCAATTGTAGCATGCTGAAAATACATAAATGCCTCAATAACTCCAATAGCATTTTGGAGTATTCGTCTTTATTCTTGACATTTCTCAACTTAATGAAAATAAATCTTCCTTATCTGATTTTTTTTTCTCTCCTGTCTGTGGCCCTAAAACTCTTCTGTACTTTAGTATGTAGTGTAGTAAAAAGAAAGAGTATGTGATTTGGAACGCAGGGATAGTTTATAAAATGAATAACTTCATGCTCACTGGGTAGTCAGGGTAGGATATCTTCTCATAGCTAACAATCTGATCTAGTGTGAATTATTATAGTTTATTATTAGAAGGTTTAATCCCTTTGAGATGAATCATCTTATTTTCTAGGGGGTCCTTAAAATATAAAAGTACAAAATACACACACACACACACACACACACACACACACAGCTCTCCCAACCTAACTACTGTGACACCCACTGACCCGCACAAAAAAATATAGAAGTACAAAGATAACTGTTTATTTTTAATTTTTTTAATGAATACAACTAAATGTACATTAAGTTTACATACATCCCAGTATACACTTTAGAAGAAAACATTTTAACAGATTATTCAGTGACAGTTGTTTGATGCAGAGTCCTTCATAGTATTTTCTCTCCTCTGTGCTGCAGCTGTTAAAGAATCTATAAACTCTGACGTCCAAACCAGAAGAGAAATGATCTCCGCTGAGCCTCGGCAGAAACTACGAATCTTCTACCAGGTCAGTCTCACACGTTCAAAAATATTCCTTAGCAAAAAGTAATTTAAATAATAGGCCGGTCGCAATTAAAGCTGGGGGGTATATGATTTCTGATTGGTCAAAGTTAACATGAGCAGTTTATTACTTCTTCCTACTCCTTTTCAGGCATATCAATTCAATGTGTTATTTGTTTATTTGTTTATTTTTTTGTGAAATCATTTGAACATCATTTTTTTGTATTTTCATGCTTTTCATTTTGTTTTGTGATTTTGATATGTCTGAAATAAATTGCATCAATCAATTTTCTCTATCTCTTTATCTCTATTTCTCTCTCTCTCCCTCTATCTATTTATCTATTAATCTATATTTCTCTCTCTTTCTCTCTCTCCATCTATCTCTATCTATCTCTCTCTCCCTCCATCTATCTCTCTATCTCTCTCTCCCTCTCTCCCTACCTCCCTCCCTCCCTCTCTCCTTCCCTCCCTCCCTCTCTATCTCCCTCTCTCCCTCCCTCTATCTCTCTCCCTCCCTCCCTCTCCCCTTCTCTCTCTCCCCCTCCCTCCCTCTCCCCTTCTCTCTCTCCCCCTCCCTCCCTCTCTCTATCTATCTATCTATCTAACAGCAGTTCTTCTTCTCTCCCTTTAGTTCCAGTACAACCTGAACACTCGTCAGCAGACTGAGGCCAGAGACGACCTGCACTGTCCCTGGTGCACGCTGAACTGTAGGAAACTCTACAGTCTGGTCAAGCACCTCAAGCTCTCCCACAACAGATTCATATTCAACTACGTGGTGAGACACTGTAATAATAATAATAATAATAATAATAATAATAATAATAATAATACTAATAATACTAATAATACTAATACTACTAATAATAATAATACTACTACTACTAATAATAATAATAATAATAATAATAATAATAATAATAATAATAATAATAATAATACTAATAATGGATTTTATTTATACAGCATACTTAATAATATAATGTAATCTGAAGGTGTCTTTAGCACAAAAAAAAACAGGGCAAATCCAGTAATGCATTTTATTTTTTATTTTTTATTAATGGATGCTCAAATTACAGCACAATTGCAGTTCAAACAATGTGTCAAGTTCCATTCATGCATTTGAAAACATTATTCACAAAATTAGAAAAATATTTTTAAAATGTTTATAATTCATTTAAAAATTATAAAAATAAAATGTTTTAATGTTTGACCCATATTCGAAGCTGCGTCTAATCACTACACAACAATACTATTTTTTTTTTAAATATAAGCCCACTAAGATATATTTTAAATAATTGTTCCTGTAATATTAACACCTGTCTCCTGTCCTGTTGTTGCTTAGCCCCATCCCAAAGGAGCAAAGATCGAGGTGTCTATAAACGAGGGCTATGACGGCTCCTATGCTGGTAACCCCCAAGACATGCACAGCCAGCCCGGCTTTGCCTTCAGCAGGAACGGACCGGTCAAGAGGACTGCCGTCACACACATACTCACATGCAGGTACACTGGGGTTTATCGCTGTGTGTGTGTGTGTGTGTGTGTGTGTGTGTGTGTGTGTGTGTGTGTGTGTGTGTGTGTGTGTGTGTGTGTGTGTGTGTGTGTGTGTGTGTGTGTGTGTGTGTGTGTGTGTGTGTGTGTGTGTGTGTGTGTGTGTGTGTGTGTGTGTGTGTGTGTGTGTGTGTGTGTGTGTGTGTGTGTGTGTGAGAGAGTGTCTCAGATAGTGACTTTAGTATGCCTCTGAGCTGGAGATACAATTCAAATATGAGCCCCCTCCTGTAATATGTCTGTCTCCTGTGTTGATGTTTTTAAGACACACATACTCACATGAAGGTACACAACTATTTATCACCAAGAAATTGAGCGAATGTACAGGGTTCCCAAGGTTAGGACATTGCTGAAAACGTTCTGAAATTTGAGAAACCTGTTTTCCAGGACCGGGAAGTTGTTTGGAAAAGTTTTGAACGTACACTCATTTCCACTAGTGTTAAAAACATGTTCATAAAAACCCCCAAAACATATCGAACGTAATGCGAAATAGTTACTTGAATTTCGTTACTGTTCTATAAAATCTGCATTTGGAAGCAGCTAGTTGGCAAAGTTAGAACATGTAACAGTTTGCTGTTCCCAGGAAAGGTGTGTTTCATACATTTTTGGCTTTCGAACGATAATTATATAAAACTTGTCTTGACGGACGCAGTCAGAGCTTCAGTATAATACTTTAAATAAGGTTATGGAAAGTGGGGATGGTTACATGGAGATGTTTTGAAAACAGATTGGTTAAAAATGTGTTGGAACCCTTTTTTAAAGGTGCAGTGTGTAATATGACAGCATCAAGAAAGTTCTACAAAGTTCTAGAATGCAACACTCCCTGGGTAACCCCACCCCTTTAGAATAATAACAGAAGCTACAGTGGCCTTCAAGGACAAGAACAATTCTAAATTCTAAACAATGCACCTGATGACATTCCAACTATGACACTTTCAAGATGGCGGCACTAGGCCTTAGTCCAAAATATGCAGACATATGGACGTATATGAGACCCTTTCTAAGGGGAAAAAAAATAATTCAAAACGTTTTTTTCAGCTAGTATGCACTAAATTAAATGTACTTATGGATATTATAATTACTTTCTACAAAATCTGCTAGGAAATAAAACCCAAAATTCTACACACTGCAGGTTTAATACCTGTCAATAAGTCCTTATCATCAGGGTTTGTCCGCTATTTTTACCTCCAAAGTGAATATTGTTTATTTCCTCCTTACCATTATTAATCTTTCCATTTAGACCCAGGCGAACCAAGCCCAGTCTGTCCTGTCCTGTCCTGGAGTCAGGGGACGGGGAAATAATCTTTAAAAAAAACCATTGTCTATCTCTTTCCATTTAGACCAGGCCACCACTGTATACTATATATGTTTCACGTTCATATTTTTCGATTTGAACCGCGGAGGACTAAGCTAAGTCATGTCTCTAAACTGTCTAATAAACAAACAAAAAATGCCAAAAAAAATTATCTTAACAACAATAAAACATTGTGTATGTCTTTCCATGTGAACCAAACTGTCTGATAAACTTAAAAAAATATATTAAAAATAATCTTAACAAAAAAAACATTGTCTATTCTTTCCATTTAGACCGCGGAGAACTGTCACATTATAATAATAATGGATTGGATTTATATAGCGCTTTTCAAGGTACCCAAAGACGCTTTACAGGGTTCCAGGTTCCATTCATTCACACACAGTCATACCGGTGGTGGTAAACTACCATAGTAGCCACAGCTGCCCTGGGGCAGACTGACAGAAGCGTGGCTGCCATTCAGCGCCATCAGTCCCTCCGACCACCACCTCAAACATACAGCAGTCATACACATTCACACGAGGAAAGGTGGGTGAAGTGTCTTGCCCAGGGACACAACAACCATGACACAAGTGGCCGGGCGGGGATCGAACCGCCAACCCTAGGATCGTTGGCCAACCCGCTTAACCACCTGAGCCACAGTCGCCCCACATTATTTTGTCTACCACTATATTTATTTTTATATGTATTTCACGTTCATATTTTTCCCTCTAGACAGCGGAGAACCAAGCCCAGTCTGTCAGAGTTCTTGGAGTCGGAGGACGGAGACAGAGAGCAGCAGAGGACTCTCATCAGCGGACACAACCGTCTGTACTTCCGCTCAGACAGCTGTGTGCCCATGAGACCGCAGGAGATGGAGAGGGACAGCGAGGACGAGGGCGACCCCGAATGGCTCAAGGAAAACACTGCCAAGGTCCGTTTATAAACTCACGGGGACAAGGACAGTAACTTTAAACATGGAGTCTAGTTCATTTGACTGACAGGCAGACAGATAGGCAGATAGACAGACAGACACACAGACAGACAGACAGACAGGCAGATAGGCAGGCAGGCAGACAGACAGGCATACAGACAGACAGACAGGCAGACACACAGACAGACAGACAGACCTGAGGACGAGGGAGAAACTGGCTCAAGGAAAACACTGCCAAGGTCCGTTTAACCCTTTTGAAAAAGTTGAACTATTATCTTGGAAGTACTGGGCTAGTCCTTAAAGTTTACTCTCTGGTTTACTTAGAAATAATCTACCTGTTTACGTGGTTGTGTGTCAAGAGAAAGTAACTACGTAGGGTACAATACTAAAACTCTGGCGTGCTCCTTTTTAGAAACAGTTGTGATAATGTTCCGATCTGGTCTTAAATCGGCCTTCTTCCGGGGCGCTCCGGTGGTGTAGTGGATAGAGCGTGTACCATATTGGCTCCGGTCTTCGTTGCAGTGGTCGCGGGTTCAAATCCGACCCGTGGACCTTTACTGCAGGTCATCCCCTCTCTCTCTATCTCTCTCTCTCTCTGTCTCCCCATTTCAACTTTGTACTGTCTAATAAAGCTTGAATTTTTTTTTTTTTTTTTTAAATCAGCCTTCTCTCTTCTTTTTTCTCTGCAGCAAATAGAAGAATTCACAGACGTGAACGAAGGAGAGAAAGAGGTCATGAAGCTTTGGAACCTGCACGTCATGCATCACAGGTGATTGACCGGGTTCATGTGGGAGTGTTGCTGTGCCCGCAAACTGCTCATTGACACCACAGTTTTAACTCTGAGTTAAAACACACCCTGCGCTCCAAATCACATACTCTTTCTTTTTACTACACTACATACTAAAGTACAGAAGAGTTTTAGGGCCACAGACAGGAGAGAGAAAAAAAATCAGATAAGGAAGATTTTTTTTCATTATGTCGAGAAATGTCAAGAATAAAGAGGAATACTCCAAAATGCTATTGGAGTTAGTGGGGCAATTATGTATTTTCCGCATACTACAATTGACGTGCATGTATTGGGACATCCTAAATCTTTTACTGACATACTAAGTAGTATGGGGACTGGAACACAGGGTATGTTTTATAGCGGTTAACCAGATGAATATATTAACTTACCCTCCCTGTCTCTGTCTCTCTCTCTGTCTCTGTCTCTGTCTCTCTCTCTCTCTCTCTCTCTGTCCCTGTCTCTGTCTCTGTCTCTCTCTCTCTCTCTCTCTCTGTCTCTGTCTCTGTCTCCTAGCTTTAAAACAATGGCGGCCTACATTCAGCACCATATTAACCTTACCTCCCTGTCTCTCTCCCTCTCCTAGCTTCATAGCCGATAACCAGATGAACGAGGCTTGCCTGCTGTTCGCCGAGCACCACGGCCCTCACGTGGTCAAACTCGGCCTGCAGCGCAACTTCCTGCTTCACCTCGTCAGCATGCACGACTTCAACCTGGTCACCACGGCAACCATCAACAGGGCCATGGCCGGGCTCCGCCTCCTGCAAAACAAGGACGTCAAATCCACCAATCAGCACGTAGCGTCACAGAACAAGGAAGTGAAATGCACCAATCAGAACAACTCGGACGAGGAGGAGGAGGAAGAGTGGGAGAGTGCGGTGGAGTCCCAGCCGGAGATCGAACCGGAGGAGGCGGCGGCGACCGAAGAAAATAGTGAAATGGTAGAAAATCCGTTAACGTTTAAAAGTGCTGGTGAGATTAACAATGGCAAACGCCTCGACAACGGTAACCAGGAAATGGAAGAGGAGGAGGAAGTGACGGATAGGACGAGCGGCGGTGTCAAGGAAAGTCTCGGCAAAAATGGCGGCTCGGTTTGAAAACTGTTTTTTTTTTTTTTTTTTTTTTTTTTTCAATTCACAACAATTTAAAAAAAAAATACACAAGAGTGGGTTGGACAATGTAAGGGTTAGCTCACACTCGACAGACAGATGTAACAACGCATTGTGTGAGAAACATATAAAATTGTAATTCATTTTCACTTTGTTAGGTAAGGACGCCCATATTTAGTAATAATCAGCCTGAACGAAATATGTCATACATTTTGTTTAAAGTATTATGTAGTGTAGTTAAGTTTATGACTAAATTCGTTAACGCTTATTGACCAATGAAAGCTAATACTAATTTACTGATTTAAAGCTGGGGTGGAGGATTTGGGGAGAAAATAGCAGTTGGGATAGAGATTCGAATCCAAATACCTCAACCGCTCCACTTGTTCTCTTTGGTCCCTCCCCTATGGTCCCTCCCTGACACGCTCTACACCAACAACGTCGGTGCCAAAGTGAATGGACAGTCCCAACAGCCAATAAGAACAGAGAATCGGAAGCCTCGCTCTGATTGGTCAAAGTGTACAGCTCATGTTAACTTTGACCAATCAGAAATCACATACCCCAGCTTTAATAGTGTTTTTTTTTTAAATTGATTTTGAGTCACTATGATTCACGCTAGGATGCAAAACATATATTTTTTTTTTTATTATAACGAAATTAATGAAGACATCCATTTAGTTTGCTTGTAAAATACATGAATGCAACATATATATAAGTAAATAAATGCAACATATTATTAAATTGAAAAGACAGCGCAGCCCCGCATTGTGTTATAACTACTTCATTATGAAATAGCTTAACACAGACAGCAGGGACTGTATTACATGTTGCGTTCAAGGTTTTTTTTTAATACAAAAATGTTGTTTGTTATTACATGACCAAGTGAAAATGTTATTAGAGTTTAATGTTTTATTACATAGTGCGTTGTTATAAGGTGTTAAAACAGACACACACACACACACACTCTCACACACACACACACACACACACACACACACACACACACACACACACGTTACTGCAGGGATTTTACTACACCAGAAACAACATGAAGTCTTTTGTTTTTTCACGTCAATTACTCGGGAAGAAAAACTTGATGCTGAGAAAGATTCTCTAGTTAATAACTGTACGACTCTCAATCAACTGACAGCGGTGGAAATGCAAGACAGTGCTAGGGTCACCGAACTACACACACACACACACACTTTATAACTCACACACTTACAGCCACACACTTTCTTACACATACACACACTCACACTGTCTTACACACACACACAGACATACTCACACACACACACACTTTATAACTCACACACTTACAGCCACACACACTTTATAATACACTCACACTTTCTTACACACACACAGCCACACACACACACTCACACTGTCTTACACATACACACACACAGACAGCCACAGACCCACAAACACTCACACACACACACACACACACACACACACTTTCTTACACACGCACACACACACACACAGACGAACCAAACCGAACAGCTCAGTTGAAACGGTCTATGTACCTCTTTCTGAATATCAACCGTTACCATGAAGTCGACAAAACGATATTGATTAATATAATAATAACGATATTGATATTTATTATATTGTCAACTTTCTCTCTAAGGACGTGAGTGGAAAACCAACTCGCTCCCATATGTAACTGAGACAGTGCTGACAAATCAGAGGACACACTCGCACACACACACACACACACACACACACACACACACACACACACACACACACATACATACACATTCATTCTTGTACGGCTATAGTTGTGAGGACATTCACTGACATAATGCATAATTCCCTACCATCTAAAATAAATGCCTAACCCCAACCCTTACACTAACCCTAATTCATACCTGACCCTTAAAACCTAGTGTTAACCCTCAAACAAGGCAAAATGTCCTCACTTTCCAAAAATGTCCTCACTCTGATGGTTAAAAGCTTAAACTGGTCCTTACAAAAATGCCTGTACAAGCGCACACACTCACAAACACACACACACACACACACACACACACACACACACACACACACACACACAGAGCCTCTCCTACTGGTGCTAGAACTTATTATTCCTCAGAAACTCTCAGCGAATCGTCAGACTCCAACTGCCGGAACACGAGACACCAAAATGCAAAATGTTTTTTTTTTTACGAACATTTCTTCAGTATCGCTGGACAAACGAACTCCACTTGAGATCCACCTCTTTCATGGCTGACATTTTTCTTTTGGACGGCTTTCTTTTTGATGATTGATTTGCTAAGAGGATTTCTCATGTGAATTCTTTTGGTTAAATCACAAGTACATGACAAGTCTGATTTTTTTGGGAGAAGAAAAGTAGAACGTTTTTATGCGCTCAGACTGTCACGTAATATTTGAGTTTAAAAAAAATAAATAAAAAAAACGTTACCGATCACACGTTAAAAAATGTCACCAGCTGTTTTGATTTCAAATCCTTGATCGACTGAAATCATTTGGAATCAACTCATTAACTTAAAGGTGTAGTCAGTGATTCTGGAGAACGCTTGTTGACAAAATCACTTCTGGTCAAAATCAGTGAATATCTCCTCATGATCCGCTACCTGTCTGTACTGTGTGCGTGCTGGGGAGAAAAAAAAAAAATCCAGTGTTAATAGTAATACACAGCCTAGGCTCTGTAAACTGGCTTTTGTTTATCACACACACAGTACAGACAGGTAGCGGATCATGAGGAGATATTCACTGATTTTTGACCAGAAGTACATTTGTCAACAAGTGTTCTCCAGAATCACTGACTCCACCTTTTAATTGACAAAATGATAATATAATAAATTCAAATAGCTTCAGCCCATGTTAAGTGGAGGGCAGCTGAACAAGTTTATTTTCATCCATTTCTCTGCTGGCCTTTTGGGTTTTAAGTTTCCTGTATATAATTCTTTATAAAAGTATGTGTAATAAAGTAGATTGTTTGGGACAACTAAACGCACCATAAGAGACAAGGCCTGTGTTCGGAAAAAAAGCCCCTACTAACGTCCTACTAAAGTTATACTCATTTTGACGTCAAATTGAGTATGTTGTGTGTATGTTAATGAGTACATGTTGAGTATGTAGGAGGGAGGATGTTAGTACAACACAGCCACGGTTTAAAAATTCCCTACTATTGTCCTACTAAAGTCCTACTCATACTCATTTTGACGTCAATTTGAGTATGTTGTGTGTATGTTTGAGTACATGTTGAGTATGTAGGAGGGAGGATGTTAGTTAGTACAACACAGCCACGGTTTAAAAATGCCCTACTATTGTCCTACTAAAGTCCTACTCATACTCATTTTGACGTCAATTTGAGTATGTTGTGTGTATGTTTGAGTACATGTTGAGTATGTAGGAGGGAGGACGTTAGTTAGTAAGGCTTTTATCAACTCAGCCACGGTTTTGTTTGTAGACCGATATGTAACATAGTTCACACAACCAAAGCATTTGGATTTGCTGCATATATCTCTGTGATATTGTCTCCCGTGGGAAAAAAAAAACGTTTTATTGCTTTTTGTTTAAAAAAATTAAGATTTCTGTAAAGATGTCACTGCAACAATCAACACTGTCCAGATGCTGTTTTATAGATAATTTGGTTAAAGGTGGAGTCAGTGATTCTGGAGAACGCTTGTTGTCAAAACCGCAATGTAAAAAATAATCTAGTGTTAATACACATCTCACACAGCTCTGTAGACAAGAAAAAAAACAAAAAGGGTAATTTACAGAGCCTAAGCTGTGTATTAACACTGGATTTTTTTCAGCACACACACAGTACTGACAGGTAGTGGATCGTGAGGAGATATTCACTGATTTTGACAACAAGCGTTCTCCAGAATCACCGACTACACCTTTAATTCTTGGCTCTATTTTGAACCGATAGCAGCCATTTAAGGATACTGGTATTGATGCTCCTTCGCAGAAACTAATGCAGAATTATAATGGTTGGATATTTTGTGACCCAGTTCTTTTAAAGGTGCTACGAGGAACTTTTAAATATTTCTGAAAACAGTCTCATTTTTCCTCTGATGATCATAAATTACATGTAACAGCAAACGAGACCATCGGTGCAAAGAATGCTATTTTTATATAGTTTTTCTTCTTAATGCCTTTGTCATGGGTATATACGCTCACCCAGGAACAACAGCTGGCGTGGTAAAAACACTACCGCTTTTGTCCAAAGGGGGGCGCTAGAATTAACAAACTAAAAGTTCCTCGGAGCACCTTTAAATACCCTTTACCCCCTTGTTTAGAGCGCTTTCTGTATTCTGGCATTTTCTTATTTCTATTTTTTTTTTTTTCTGTTATTTCACAAGACCAGCGGCATTTTGCACAACACACCGGAGGAGCCATGACAACGAAAAACAAACAAACAAACAAACAAGACTTTAAAAACTTCAACTTTCAAATTTATGTAAAAAAAAAAAAAAAACTGCTTTTTGACATTGTGAACTTTTTGGAGTTAAAAGTCAAAATGGGTTTTTCTATTAAAAAGAACAATTTTGTATTATAGGCCTCGGTCCATTTCTTTCATGTAATAACTTCTAACACTCACACACTCACACAGACACTCACTCACTCACTCACACACACACACACACTCACTCACTCACACACACACACTCACTCACTCACTCACTCACTCACACACACACACACACACACTCACTCACTCACTCATTCACACACACACACCAGACCATGAAAGCCTTGACTGCTAGTGTTATAGCACTGTTATTTAAAGGAATACTTCACCCATGCGGAACCGGTGTTCTATCATTATAAAATCGCTTTTATACTATAATGAATGAGGTTTGTCTTCCCTCAGTCTTCCCTTGGCCCAGCTGTCCTGTTAATCCTGACCCTTACTGTGATGTCACAAGATGGAAACTGTAGGGTTAGACAGTGAGACCATAAAACACTCTTTCTGCCTTTTCTCAGGATAGGATGAACCGATTTCTAAAACAAATTGCACATTTATACTACATAGGATCTCAGAGTTCAATACACCTTCATATTCCCACCGGTGAAGTAGGTCTTTCCCCATAAGTGACGGTGTGCAAATATTTCTGCCTTGATGCCTCTTTTTGTTGATTGACCTATTAAGTTTTATTTAAAATATTAGAAGTCATCACGTTTAAATTGTAACAGCAGATCTAATGGATCTATATAAGTTGTTTGTTACATTTGTTATAAAACACGAAAATAGGAAAAAAAATTACAATAGTCAGTTTACACTATGACCTTTTTATTGAACAAAATGTCAAGAAACGACGGCAGTGACGACCAAAATGCAATACACACGTTTGGCCAGCGGGTGTCACTGTTTTCACCAAATGCTTTAAAATTCAGTCACAAGATTGTAGAAGAAAATACACAGAGGTTGTGTTCAATGTCTTCAGGAAATTTGTACCATCAACTACAAGAGCCATTTAAGTTGGACACACTGATAAAATACTGAATTCAGATCAGCTGAGAAAAACAAGTAAAAAAAAAAATACGCAAGTTTTTTTTTAACTATCTTTGAAATGTTGGTTGCGTTAAGATTCGCATACTCTTTCTTTTTTCTATTCTACATACTACATCCGACGAAAGAATCTAGTTAGGATGCAGTAGGCATACTTTTGGGACATACTTTACTCTCTTATTTCATCATAACATTGCGCCTTGATCTTGCCTCTTGCTTTTATATCCGTCGCATCCCCGTTTGTTTTCATATGGAGGCTTTGTCGATGTGACGTCACTTCACGTGCGCACTGGATTGTGGGTCAGAATCGCCCAAATAGGATGCAGTTTTCAACACTAACTATCTTGGCCGCATGAAGTAGGACATCCGGGTACTTCTAACCATCCTAAATCTGGCCACAAGAATCGGGACATCCTAAATCTTTTTTCTACATACTATATAGTAGAAAGTATGCGATTCGGAACGCAACCGTTATATATTCAGATTTACAAAAGATTTTTCTATGTTACTAAAGAACTGATATGGTAAATGGTAAATGGACTTGACTTATGTAGCGCTTTTCTAGCCGATTTTCTCAGCCCCAAAGCGCTTTACATATCTTACCACATTCACCCATTCATACACACACTCATACACCGATGGCAGTAGCTGCCATGCAAGGCGCTTTCTGGACCATCGGGAGCAATTTGGGGTTCAGTGTCTTGCCCAGGGACACTTCGACATGTGGCGGGTAGGCGGGGAATCGAACCTCCGACCCTGCACTCCAGAGGCAATCTTCCTACCCACTTCGCCACTGCCGCCCATAACATTGCAGCATCATCGTTCACTCCATCAGATGAAAAAAAAAAATTAAGATTAAACGTGACAGCAGACAAATGTACATTCGTGAAAGTAACATAAATATAATGGAACATTTCAATGTACCAGGTTTAAACGAGAATTTTCTATTTCATTTATAAAAGTACACGTTGCCTTGACATAACATCTTTGCCGTTAAAGGAATAGTTCAGATATTAAAGGGGCAGTGTGTAATATATATGACATCATCAAGAAAGTTCTAGAATGCAACGCTCCCTGGGTAACCCCACCCCTTTAGAATAATAACAGAAGCTACAGTGGCCTTCAAGGACAAGAACAATTCTAAACGATGCACCTGATGACATTCCAAAAACATGGATTCCTCCATAAGACCTGCCTGCCCAATGTAGAAAATGTAAAATTAATATTTGTAATTCTCCGCTCAGGAGGATCATTCAGATTATTGGCAGAGGTGATTTTACACCAATGAGGACATATTTATGAATGAAGATATTGATTTTAGCAAATAAATTACTTCAAATGTTACACAGTGCCCCTTTAAGGGAAACATTTGCTTGCTATGATGGGCCCCTTTGTTTACATACCAGTTTACAGAGCCCAGGCTGGGTATAAACATTGGATTATTTTCAGTACGGACAGGTAGTAGATCATGAGGAGATATTCACGGATTTTGACATAATGTGATTTTGACAACAAGCGTTCTCCAGAATCACTGACGCAAACTTTAATCAAACAATACAGCTCATCCTCCCACTGAACCCAGAGGACTTTCTCTGAATACTGCTCGGATTGTCAACGCAAAAAAAAATCTTAAAAAGCTAAAAAAATAAAAAGTAACAGTTTTATTATTTGAAGGCGAAAGTTCAAACAAAAATACAAAGGGTGTGTGTGTGTGTGTGTATCTGTCTGTCTCTGTGTGTCTGTCTGTGTGTGTATCTGTCTGTCTCTGTGTGTGTCTGTCTGTGTGTGTGTGTATCTGTCTGTCTGTCTGTCTGTCTGTCTGTGTGTGTGTGTGTGTGTATCTGTCTGTCTCTGTGTGTGTTTGTCTCTCTGGTCTGTCTGTCTGTCTGTGTCTGTCTGTCTGTCTGTCTGTCTGTCTGTCTGTCTGTCTGTCTGTCTCTGTGTGTGTCTGTCTGTCTGAGTGTGTGAGAGCGAGACAGAGAGACAGACAGCTGAGTTCCAGCAATGCACAAGATTTTCAGGTTAGAACTTGCACAACATTCCTGCATAATTTCAGCCTCTTGATTATCGGCTATCTTCACATTTTTCTTCCACAACATTTTCCTGTCTTGTGATTGGCTGAGAGGTCGGGCGAGTCACGGTGCCACAGGCCTGTAAACACACTGAACTAACTGAAGAAATGTGTGTGTCTACGTCTGTCTGTCTGTCTGTGTGTGTGTGTGTGTGTGTGTGTGTGTGTGTGTGTGTGTGTGTGTGTCTGTGTCTGTCTGTCTGTGTGTGTGTGTGTGTGTGTGTGTGTGTGTGTGTGTGTGTGTGTGTGTGTGTGTGTGTGTGTGTGTGTGTGTGTGTGTGTGTGTCGAGGTGTGACTTTCACAGTGAAAAAGTTTTTGCTAAGATTAAAAAAAAATTATAATAATTAACCCTCTACTGCATGAATTATTTTTTAAACATGATAAAAATATTTCTATGTGTTTTTATTATTGAAAATAGCTTAAATAGAGGAAATATTTGAAAATTAAAAAAAAATATGTTTTAGGGGGGGTAGTTGATAAATTGTTGCCATATGGCAACAACGCGCAGTCGAGGAAAGTACCATAAAATCAAGTTTTTTTGTCAAAACGTGATTTTATTGAAAATAAAACAACAAAAAATACATCTTAGATTGTTTAAGATGTATAATCTAATATGTATGCAATTAAATACATTTAATTTCAATTATTTTGGATTGTGTATGGTAATGATAACATCGTAGACACCTGTGATAAGACCATGGGACATGATTTTCTTCATAAAAAACTACATTTATTTCCTATTTGATATCAAATAAATCTAATTCAGTATTATTCATTTGATTTACTTAACTATTTTCATTAATTAAATTTGGTCATTTCACACCTTATGAAAGTCCAAGAAGCAGTTTCTCCGTTATAGTTCACCATCAGAGTCAGGCACAGTTACAGAAGGTATTAGATAGTGTGTACTCTAAAGAGTGTATGTGTTTTTGTGTGTGCACACCTTTGAGTTTATGTGTGTAAGTTAGTTTCTGTGGACACTGTAAATCATACAAACTGAACTAAATACTGTATATAAACCATAGA
>NC_137220.1:4065315-4067815 GCF_949987685.1 Ammodytes marinus
GTTGCAAAACCCATTGTTTCTAGAAAACCGTGGAAGAAATTGGAAATGTGACCACATATTTAAGAAGAGCCATCCATTTGACTCATCCTGTAAAGAAGGGAGACACAAGGAATAAGATATAAGCACATTTAAGCTCAAAAAACTGTGTTTTGCCTTTCAAAGTAAAATTTCCATGATCAAGGTTTTTTGATTATTGTGTCTGAACAATTATAGACACGTTTGAAAACATTTGACACATGTTTTAGTGCTTTGGTATGCTACACTTTGAGTCTATATAATTAGCACAATGTCAACCCTAAATTGCTGCATCATGCCTATTATCCAAAATTCTGGGGATGGGGTGATTTGTGCGCAAGGGCCTGGGTGAGTTATAAGTAAGTAAGTAAGTAAAATGTATTTATAAAAGCACATTTATGACAGTTTGCACTGTCCAAAGTGCTGTACATAGTGCATTCAGTAGGTAAACAATGAAGGTAAAATAACAATAACCAAAATAAAAGACGTAAAGCCCATACATCCACATAAACACAGATAGTAGTGCAGAGGTAAGTAAGTAGTGCAGAGGTTAATGGGGAGGAAACACCAGGGTGTACATATGGGTTTTGAGCCTTGATTTAAAGGCAGAAATGTAGGGGGAATCACATTTGTCAGGTGGCAGTTGGTTCCACAAGCACGGAGCAACTAGTGCAAAGTACATTTCTGAGAGTTGTGCCAGTGGCATGGCTGTATACGCTGGTCACCAAAAGAAAGTGATTGTCTACAGTAGCTCAGAAGAGAGTGACATCTCAATTCCACTTAACGACACCACTGATGAGAGTTCAGATGGCCAGAAAGATGATGATGGTGACTTTGTCATTGTGACACAATGACGCACAAATCACCCCACTACGTGGGGTGATTTGTGCGACAAGACAACTTTTTTTCCGAAAGCTATATTTCTTAAACAGTTTATTCCAGATCCAAAGTTTTTATTGCCAGGTTGGCACAACATCCTGAAATATATGTACATATTTGAGTTGGAGACATAACTGTCAAGGCCTCACTTTAAAATCACTTTGAGTAAAAAGTTGCACAAATCACCCCACCTTCCCCTACAGGTAAATCCCATTGAGTCCGAAGACTCTTTTACAAGGGAGACCTGTTTTCCTTTCCCACGTTACCATTCACACACACATTCATACACCGATAGCAGGCTAACTATCGACATTCACACGAGGCAAGGTGGGTGAAGTGTCTTGCCCAAGGACACAACAGCCATGACACAGGTGGCAGGGCGGGGATCGAACCTCCAACCCTTTGATCATCGGCCGACCCGCTCTACCAACTGAGCCACAGTCGCCCCGAATAACATAAACAACATAAGACTCACATAAAATAACGCCAACAGTTGGTGTGTGTGTGTGTGTGTGTGTGTGTGTGTGTGTGTGTGTGTGTATAGCTACTATTAAAGTATATACTAGGACTATACACACACACACACACACTCTACTGCTATTGTTACTACACAGTGTGAGTTCACGTTGCCTTCAATGACAAGCATCTCGTCAGGAAACGTCTCATGTTTCTGTTCCTCTTTGCAGAACACACACTTTTACACACACACACACACACACACACACACACACACACACACACACACACACACACACACACACACACACACACACACACACACACACACACACACACACACACACACACACACACACACACACACACACACACACACACACACACACACACACACACTCTATTATACAGTGTAAGAGGCCAGGGCAATGTGAAGTGACTCTGACCCGTGCATTCCCAGGAGTGTATATTCCTATCTGTGTGTATGAGTGTGTGTGTGTGTGTGTGTGTGTGTGTGTGTGTGTGTGTGTGTGTACAGTGTGTGTGTGTGTGTGTTATCTCTTCCTTCCTCCTGCTGTGGAGATTTGAGCCTCCAGCTGCTTCTCAGTAAACAATGCTGCTATTTCCTGTTACAGAGACGGACACACACACACACACACACACGCACGCACGCACACACACGCACGCACGCACACGCACACACACACACAAACGATGCATCCCCAATAAGATCCCTCTATAATGGTCTAATCTGACACATTGACATAGTGGTTGGAGCCCACCCCCACCCCCCCCCCCCCCCCTCTTAGACAATTAGTTTTGAGATTAATTGAATGCCATATTTTAGCTGGACTTTTGATGCACGTCTATTCATGTCTTTACGGTACGGTAGCTCGGAGTGGACAAAAAGGATAAGAGTATATCAAGCAGCATCACTGGTACATCCAAATTGAGACTGGACTGATTTATTTTTTTTAATTTTCTTTTAGATATTTTTTGGGGCATTTTTATGCTTTATTGACAGTGCAGAGAGACAGAGGTGAAATGGGGCAGAGAGGGGAGTGACATGCAGAGAACGAACGCGGGCTGGAATCGAACCCGGGTCTGCTAATGGGCCCGGCCCGGGGGGAGGGGAGGGGGGACGCCCTAC